>NW_026775977.1:0-210329 GCF_027477595.1 Haemorhous mexicanus | reverse complement strand
AAGGAGAAAAAAGGAAGAAAAAAGGAGGAAAAGGGGGAAGAAAAGGAGGGGAAAAGAGGAGGAGAAAAGGAGGGAAAGGGGAAACGGAATAAATAAAAGGAGGAAAGGAGGGAGGAAAAGGAAGGGAAAAGGGAGGGAAAAGGGAGGGAAAAGGGAGGGGGAAAAGCAGGAAAAAAGGAGGAAAAAAGGGGGAAAGGAGGGGAAGAGGAGAGGAAAAGGAAGAAAAAAAGGAGGGGAAAAAAGGGGGGAAGTGGGAGGGGAAAAGGGAGAAAGGAGGGGAAAAGGAGGAAAAAAAGGAGGGCAAAAGAGGGGGGAAGGGAAAGGGAGGAAAGGAAGAAAAAAGGGGGGGAAAGGGAGGGGAAAAATGAGGAAAGGAGGGAAAAAAGTGGGAGAAAATGAGGGAAAAATGAGGGGAAACAGGAGGACAAAAAGGGAAAAAGGAGGGAAAAAATGAAGGAAAGTGGGGGGAAATGGGGAAAGGGAAAGGGAAGAAGGTGGAAAAAAGGAGGGGAAAATGGGGGGAAGGGGGAAAAGGGAGAAGGGAAAAAAAGGGGGAAAGGAGGGAGAAAAAGGTGAGGAAAAGGGAGGGGAAAAGAGATGTGGAAAAGAGGGAACCAGGCAGGGAAAATGGAAAAAGGAGGGAACAAAAAGAGGGGGGAAGGGAAAGGGGGGAAGGGAGGGAAAGGGAGGAAAAAATGGGGGAAAGGAAGAAGAAATGGAGGAAAGGAGGGAGAAAAAGCTGGGGGATGAGGAGGGAAAAGGAGGGGGAAAAAGGGGGGAAGGAAAGGAAAAGGAGGGGGGAAAAGGAGGGAGGAAAAAGGAGGAAATGAGGAAAGGGGGAAGGAGGGAAAAAAGAGGAAATTGGGGGAAAGGAGAGAGGAAAAGGAGGAAAGGATGAGGAAAAGAGGAGGGAAAAAAAAGGAAAAGGAGGGAAAATGAGAGGGGAAAAGGAGGGAAAGGGGGAAAAGAAGAAAAAATGAGGAAATGAGGAGGGGAAAGGGAGGGGGGAAGGAGGAAACAAGGAGGGAAAACGAGAGGGAAAAAGGAGGAAAAAGGAGGAAATGGGGGAAAAATAAGGAGAAAAGGAGGAAATGAGGAGGGGAAAGGGAGGGGGAAAAAGAGGGAAAAAGAGAAAATGAGGAGGGGAAAAGTGAGAGAAAAAGGAGGAGAGGAGGAGGGAAATGGAGGGAAAAAAGGAGGAGAAAAAGAAAGATAAAAAGAGGAAATGAGGAGGGAAAATGAGGAGGAAAGGGAGGAGAAAAGGAGGGAAAAACAGGAAATGAGGAGGGAAAAAGAGAAAATTAGGGAAAAAGTGAGAGAAAAAGGAGGAAAATGGAGGAAAAGGAGGGGAAAAGAAGGAAAAAAAGAGGAAATGAGGAGGGAAAATGAGGAGGAAAGGGAGAGGGAAAGGAGGAAACAAGGAAAAAAGAGGGGAAATGAGGAAATGAAAAGGGAAAAGGAGGAAAGAAGGAGGAAAACAGGGAAAAGGAGGAAAAAGAAGAAAAGAGGGGGGAAGGAGAGAGGAAAAAGGAGGAAAAGAAGAAAAAAGGAGGAAATGAGGAGGGGGAAAATGAGGGGAAAAGGGAGGAAAAAAGAGGAAAAGGGAGAAGGGAAAAGAGGGAAAAGGAGAAAATGAGGAGGGGAAAAGTGAGAGAAAAGGGAGGAAAGGAGGAGGGAAATGGAGGGGGAATGGAAGGGGGGAAAGGAGGAAACAAAGAGGGAAAAGGAGAGGGAAAAAGGAGGAAAAGGAAGGAAAAATGAGGAAATGAGGAGGGGAAAGGGAGGGGGGAAGGAGGAAACAAGGAGGGAAAAGGAGAGAGAAAAAGGAGGAAAAAGGAGGAAATGGGGGAAAAATAAGGAGAAAAGGAGGAAATGAGGAGGGGAAAGGGAGGGGGAAAAGAGGGGAAAAGAGAAAATGAGGAGGGGGAAAGTGAGAGAAAAAGGAGGAGAGGAGGAGGGAAATGGAGGGAAAAAAGGAGGAGAAAAAGAAAGATAAAAAGAGGAAATGAGGAGGGAAAATGAGGAGGAAAGGGAGGAGAAAAGGAGGGAAAAACAGGAAATGAGGAGGGAAAAAGAGAAAATTAGGGAAAAAGTGAGAGAAAAAGGAGGAAAATGGAGGAAAAGGAGGGGAAAAGGAGGAAAAAAAGAGGAAATGAGGAGGGAAAATGAGGAGGAAAGGGAGAGGGAAAGGAGGAAACAAGGAAAAAAGAGGGGAAATGAGGAAATGAAAAGGGAAAAGGAGGAAAAAAAGAGGAAAACAGGGAAAAGGAGGAAAAAAGAAGAAAAGAGGGGGGAAAGGAGAGAGGAAAAAGGAGGGAAAGAAGAAAAAAGGAGGAAATGAGGAGGGGAAAATGAGGGGAAAAGGGAGGAAAAAAGAGGAAAAGGGAGAAGGGGAAAGAGGGAAAAGGAGGAAATGAGGAGGGGAAAGGGAGGGGGAAAGGAGAGAGGAAAAGAAGAAAAAAGGAGGAAATGAGGAGGAGGAAAATGAGGAAATTAGGAAGGAAAAAAGAGGAAAAGGGAGAAAATGATGAGGGAAAAGGGAGAAGGAAAAAAGAGGAAAAGGAGGAAATGAGGAGGGGAAAAGTGAGAGAAAAGGGAGGAAAGGAGGAGGGAAATGGAGGGAAAAAAGGAGGGGAAAAAGAGGAAATGAGGAGGGAAAAGGAGAGGGAAAAAGGAGGAAAAGGAAGGAAAAAATGAGGAAATGAGGAGGGGAAAGGGAGGGGGAAAAGTAGGGGGAGAGGAGAGAAAAGGGAGGAAATGAGGAGGGAAAAAGAGGGGAAAAAAGAGAAAATGAGGAGGGGAAAAGTGAGAGAAAAAGGAGGAAAGAAGGAGGGAAATGGAGGGAAAAAAGGAGAATAAAAGAGGAAATGAGGAGGGAAAATGAGGAGGAAAGGGAGGAGAAAAGGAGGGAAAAGGAGGAAATGAGGAGGGAAAAAGAGAAAATTAGGGGAAAAGTGAGAGAAAAAGGAGGAAAATGGAGGAAAAAGGAGGGGAAAAGGAGGAAAAAAGAGGAAATGAGGAGGGAAAATGAGGAGGAAAGGGAGAGGGAAAGGAGGAAACAAGGAAAAAAGAGGGGAAATGAGGAAATTAAAAGGGAAAAGGAGGAAAGAAAGGAGGGAAAAAGGGAAAAGGAGGAAAAAAGAAGAAAAGAGGGGGGAAGGAGAGAGGAAAAAGGAGGAAAAGAAGAAAAAGGAGGAATGAAGGATGAGGAGGTGACAAAGCTACCGGAAGGCCCTGAGATCGACTGACGAGGCAGGGTAGAGGGAGGTCGTGGAGGAAGAGGGGGAAAATGAGGAAAGAAGGAAGGGAAAAAGAGGAAAAGGGAGAAAATGATGAGGGAAAAGGGAGAAGGGAAAAAGAGGAAAAAGGAGGAAATGAGGAGGGGAAAGGAGAGGGGAAAAAGGGAAAAAGGGAAAATGAGGAGGGGAAAAGTGAGAGAAAAGGGAGGAAAGGAGGAGGGAAATGGAGGGAAAAAAGGAGGAGAAAAAGAGGAAATGAGGAGGGAAAATGAGGAGGAAAGGGAGAGGGAAAGGAGGAAACAAGGAAAAAAGAGGGGAAATGAGGAAATGAAAAGGGAAAAGGAGGAAAAAAAGAGGAAAACAGGGAAAAGGAGGGAAAAAGAAGAAAAGAGGGGGGAAAGGAGAGAGGAAAAAGGAGGGAAAGAGGAAAAAAGGAGGAAATGAGGAGGGGAAAATGAGGGGAAAAGGGAGGAAAAAAGAGGAAAAGGGAGAAGGGGAAAAGAGGGAAAAGGAGGAAATGAGGAGGGGAAAAGGAGAGAGGAAAAGAAGAAAAAAGGAGGAAATGAGGAGGGGGAAAATGAGGAAAGAAGGAAGGGAAAAAGAGGAAAAGGGAGAAAATGATGAGGGAAAAGGGAGAAGGAAAAAAGAGAAAAAAGGAGGAAATGAGGAGGGAAAAGGGAGGGGGAAAAAAGGGAAAAAGAGAAAATGAGGAGGGGAAAAGTGAGAGAAAAGGGAGGAAAGGAGGAGGGAAATGGAGGGGGAATGGAAGGGGGGAAAGAAGGAAACAAAGAGGGAAAAGGAGAGGGAAAAAGGAGGAAAAGGAAGGAAAAAAGGAGGAAATGAGGAGGGGAAAGGGAGGGGGAAAGGAGAGAAAAGGGAGGGAAAAGGAGAGAGAAAAAGGAGGAAAAAGGAGGAAATGGGGGAAAAATAAGGAGAAAAGGAGGAAATGAGGAGGGGAAAGGGAGGGGAAAAAGAGGGGAAAAGAGAAAATGAGGAGGGGAAAAAGTGAGAGAAAAGGGAGGAAATGAGGAGGGAAAAGGAGGGAAAAAAGGAGGAGAAAAAGAAAGATAAAAAGAGGAAATGAGGAGGGAAAATGAGGAGGAAAGGGAGGAGAAAAGGAGGGAAAAACAGGAAATGAGGAGGGAAAAAGAGAAAATTAGGGAAAAAGTGAGAGAAAAGGAGGAAAATGGAGGGAAATGGAGGAAAAAGGAGGGGAAAAGGAGGATAAAAAGCAGAAATGAGGAGGGAAAATGAGGAGGAAAGGGAGGAGAAAAGGAGGAAACAAGGAGGGAACAGGCGAGGGGAAAAGGAGGAAATGAGGAGGGAAAAGGGGGAAAAGAGGGAAAAAGGAGAAAATGAGGAGGGAAAAAGTGAGAGAAAAAGGAGGAAAGGAGGAGGGAAATGGAGGGAAAAAAGGAGAGGAAAAAAGGAGAATAAAAGAGGAAATGAGGAGGGAAAATGAGGAGGAAAGGGAGAGGGAAAGGAGGAAAACAAGGAAAAAAGAGGGAAATGAGGAAATGAAAAGGGAAAAGGAGGAAAGAAGGAGGAAAACAGGGAAAAGGAGGAAAAAGAAGAAAAGAGGGGGGAAAGGAGAGAGGAAAAAGGAGGGAAAGAAGAAAAAAGGAGGAAATGAGGAGGGGGAAATGAGGGGAAAAGGGAGGAAAAAAGAGGAAAAGGGAGAAGGGGAAAGAGGGAAAAAGGAGGAAATGAGGAGGGGAAAGGGAGGGGGAAAGGAGAGAGGAAAAGAAGAAAAAGGAGGAAATGAGGAGGAGGAAAATGAGGAAAGAAGGAAGGAAAAAAGAGGAAAAGGGAGAAAATGATGAGGGAAAAGGGAGAAGGAAAAAGAGGGAAAAGGAGGAAATGAGGAGGGGAAAGGAGGAGGAAAACAGGGAAAAGGGAGGAAAAATGAAGGGGATTTTTTGAAGAAAATGGTGATTGCTTTGGGGGAAAAATGGGGATTTATGGGGAAAAAATTGGGAATTTATGGGGGAAAATTGGGAATTTATGGGGGAAATATGGGGGTTTATTGGGGAAAAAATTGGGAATTTATGGGGGAAAATTGGGAATTTATGGGAAAAATATGGGGATTTATGGGGGAAAAAATTGGGGGTTCATGGGGGAAAAATTGGGAGAAAACTGGGGATTTATGGGAAAAATGAGAGGCTTTATGGAGGAAAAAAATGGGGATTTTTTGGGGGAAAAAATTGGTAATTTTGGGGGGAAAATATGGGGATTTATGGGGGAAAATATGGAGATTTATAGGGAAAAATATGGGGATTTATGGGGGAAAATTGGGAATTTATGGGGGAAATATGGGGGTTTATGGGGGAAAAATTGGGAATTTATGGGGAAAATTGGGAATTTATGGGGAAATATGGGGATTTATGGGGGAAAATTGGGAATTTATGGGGGAAAATATGGAGATTTATAGGGAAAAATATGGGGGTTTATGGGGGAAAAAATTGGGAATTTATAGGGGAAAATTGGGAATTTATGGGGGAAATATGGGGGTTTAGGGGGGGAAAATTGGGAGAAAACTGGGGATTTATGGGAAAAATGAGAGGATTTATGGAGGGAAAAAATTGGGATTTTTTTGGGAAAAAATTGGTAATTTTGGGGGGAAAATTTGGGGATTTATGGGGGAAAATATGGAGCTTTATAGGGAAAAATATGGGGATTTATGGGGGAAAATTTGGGAATTTATGGGGGAAATATGGGGATTTATGGGGGAAAATTGGGAATTTATGGGGGAAATATGGGGGTTTATGGGGGAAAAATTGGGAGAAAACTGGGGATTTATGGGGAAAATGAGAGGATTTATGGAGGAAAAAAATGGGGGGTTTTTTGGGAAAAAATTGGTAATTTTTTTGGGAAAATATGGGAATTTATGGGGGAAAATATGGAGATTTATAGGGAAAAATATGGGGATTTACGGGGAAAAATTGGGAATTTATGGGGGAAATATGGGGGTTTATGGGGGAAAATTGGGAATTTATGGGGAAAATTGGGAATTTATGGGGGAAAAATTGGGGGTTTATGGGGGAAAAATTGGGAGAAAACTAGGGATTTATGGGAAAAATGAGAGGCTTTATGGAGGAAAAAAATAGGGGTTTTTTTGGGAAAAAAATTGGTAATTTTTTGGGGAAAATTTGGGGATTTATGGGGGAAAATATGGAGATTTATAGGGAAAAATATGGGGATTTATGGGGGAAAATTGGGAATTTATGGGGGAAATATGGGGGTTTATGGGGGAAATATGGGGGTTTATGGGGGAAAAATTGGGAATTTATGGGGGAAATATGGGGATTTATGGGGGAAATATGGGGGTTTATGGGGGAAATATGGGGATTTATGGGGGAAAATTGGGAGAAAACTGGGGATTTATGGGAAAAATGAGAGGATTTATGGAGGAAAAATGGGGATTTTTTTGGGGAAAAATTGGTAATTTTTTGGGGAAAATATGGGGAAAAAGGAGGGAATAAAGGAAAAGGGAGGAGGAAAAAAGGAGGAATGAAATGAGGAGGGAAAAAGGGCAAAAAAGAGGAAAAAAGGAGGGAAAAGGAGCAGCCAGAGCCCCTCCAGGCCCAGCAGCAGCAGCGTCCCCACCCCCCTCCCATCCCCCACCCCCAGAATCAACCCCAGAGCCAGGAGGGGTCAGGGAAAATTCCTTTATTTCCTTAAAAAATAGATCCCAGCACTTCCTCGGGCTGCTGTAAAAAAAAAGGACACTGCTGAGCTCGGGGGTGAAATTTGTGGGGGTTTTTTAAACAATAAAAATAATGTTTGGAAGGCTGAGAAGAGAAGGGGGGGAGAGGGAGGGAGAATTCCTCAGGAAATTCAAAATATTGCTGGAATTGCAAATTCCAAAGAAGCTGCTGATGGGGAAATGAAGATTTTGGGGTTGAAGAGGGGAAAAAAAAAAAAAATCAAGGTTTTGAGGGAAGAATTTTAATAAATGACCCCAGGCCTGCAGGGAATTTTTGGTTAAAAAAATGGGGAAATTGGGAAAAGGCTCGAGGTTTGGGTGGTGGAATTTGTACTGGGGGGAAAGGGGGGAAAGGAGGAGGAAAAAGGAGGGAAAGAAAAGGGGAAAAGGAGGGAAAAGGAGGAGGGGAAAAGGGGAAAATGAGGAAAAGGAGAAAGAAAGGAGGGAAAAGTGGAGGGAAAAAGGAGGAAAAAAAAGGAGGAAAAATGGGGGAAAGGAGGAGGAAAAATTGGGGAAAAAAGAAGAAGGGAGGAAAAAAGGAAGGAAAAATGAGAGGGGAAAGGTGGAGGAAAAAAGGGGAAAATGAAAGGGGAAAAGGAGGAAAAAAGGGGGAAAATGAGGAGAGAAGAGGAGAAGAAAGGAGGGAAAAGGAAGAGGGGAAAAGGAGGGAGAAAAGGAAAAAGGAGGAAAAAAAGGAAGAGAGAAAAAAGGAGGAGGAAAAAAGGGGGAAATGAGGAAAAGGAGAAAGAAAGGAGGGAAAAGGGGGAGACAAAAAGGAGGAAAAAGGAGGAAAGGAGGAGAAAAAAAGGGGAAAATGAAGGGGGAAAAGGAGGAAAAAAAGAGGGGGAAAAGGAGAAAAAATGAGGAGAGAAGAGGAGAAAAAAGGGGGGGAAAGGAGGATAAAAGGAGGGAAAAAAGGAAAAAGGAGGAAAAAAAGAAGGAGAGAAAAAAGGAGAAAAAAGGTGGAGGAAAAAAGGGGGGAATGAGGAAAAGGAGAAAGAAAGGAGGGAAAAGGTGGAGAAAAAAAGGAGAAAAAAAAGGAGGAAAAAGGGGGGAAAGGAGAAGAAAAAATGGGGGGAAAAAGAAGAAAGGAGGAAAAAAGGAAGGAAAAATGAGGGGGGAAAGGTGGAGGAAAAAAGGGGAAAATGAAGGGGGAAAAGGAGGGAAAAAGGGGGAAAAATGAGGAGAGAAGAGGAGAAGAAAGGAGGGAAAGGAAGAGGAAAAAAGGAGGGAAAAAAGGAGGAGGAAAAAAGGAGGAGGAAAAAGGGGGAAATGAGGAAAAGGAGAAAGAAAGGAGGAAAAAGTTGGAGAAAAAAAGGAGGGAAAATGGGGGAAAGGAGGAGAAAAAAAGGGGAAAATGAAGGGGGGGAAGGAGGAAAAAAGAGGGGGGAAAGGGGAAAAAATGAGGAGAGAAGAGGAGAAAAAAGGAGGGAAAAGGAAGAGGGGAAAAGGGGGGAAATGAGAAAGAAGGAGGAAAAAAGGAAGAGAGAAAAAAGGAGGAGGAAAAAGGGGGAAATGAGGAAAAGGAGAAAGAAAGGAGGGAAAAGGTGGAGAAAAAAAGGAGGAAAAAGGAGGAAAGGAGGAGAAAAAAAGGGGAAAATGAAGGGGGAAAAGGAGGAAAAAAGAGGGGGAAAGGGGAAAAAATGAGGAGAGAAGAGGAGAAAAAAGGGGGGGGAAAGGAGGATAAAAGGAGGGAAAAAAGGAAAAAGGAGGAAAAAAAGGAGAAAAAAGGTGGAGGAAAAAAGGGGGAATGAGGAAAAGGAGAAAAAAAAGGAGGGGAAAGGTAGAAAAAAAAAGGAGAAAAAAAGGAGGAAAATGAAGAAAAAGGGGGGAAAGGAGGAGAAAAAAGGGAAAAAAGAAGAAAAGAGGGGAAAAGGAAGGAAAAATGAGAAGGGAAAGGCAGAGGAAAAAAGGGGAAAGGAGGAGGAAAAGAGAAAAAAATGAGGGGGAAAAGGAGAAAAAAATGAGGAGAGAAGAGGAGAAAAAAGGAGGGAAAAGGAAGAGGAAAAAAAGAGGAAAAATGAGAAAAAAGGAGGAGGAAAAGTGAGAAAAAATGAGGAAAAGGAGGAGAAAAGGAGAAAAAAAGGAGGGAAAAGGAAGAGGAGGAAAGGAGGGAAAAAGGAGGAAAAAAAGGGAAAATGAGAGAAAATGAGAAAAAAGGAGGAAAAGGAGGAGAAAAAAGGGAAAAGGAGAAATAAAATGAGGAGAAAGGGGGAGAAAGGGGAGGGAAAGGAGGGGAGAAAAGGGAGAAAAAGAGGAAAAAAGAGGGAAAATGGGAAAGGAGATGGAAAAGAAGGGATGGAAAAAGGAAGGGGAAATAAAAGGAAAAAGGGGGAAAGAAGAGGAGGAAAAATGAGGGAAAAAAGGAGAGAAGAAGGAGGGAAAAGAAGGATGGAAAAAAGGGGGAAAAGAGGAGAAAAAAGTGGGAAAAAAGAAGAAAAAGGGAGGGAAAAAGGAAGAAAAGGAGGAAAAATTTTGAAAAATGAGGGAAAAGAGGGAAAAAAGAAGGAAAAGGAAGGATGAAAAAGGAGGAAAAAGAGGAAATAGGGGGAAAGAAGGAGGAAAGAAAGGAAAAAGGAGAAAAAAAAGAAGGAAAAAGGAGGGGAAAGGAGGAAAAAAAAAGAAGGAAAAAAAAGAAGGAAAAAAGGAGCCAGAGCTGAGCTCTGAAAAACTCGGAATAAAATCTCCCAAGCACAGGAACAGTCGGAGGGAAATAAAAATTCACCTTTTCCCCCCCATTTTTCTGTGCCCTGCTTTGATCCCTGATTTTCAAAACATTCCACCAAAAAATTCCAGGGAAAGATTCCCAATTTTGGAGTCTCCCAGCTATTAAATTCCTTTTTTTTTTTTTTTTTTCCTTGGGATGGTTTAAAATATTCCCAGCACACAGATAAAAAATTTGGGATTAAAAATATTTAAGGTCAATTCCAACCCAAAACATTCCAGGATTCCAAACTGGAGCCATTTAGGGGTGAAAAATTTGAATTTTTCCCATTTTTTTCCCAGCTGCTAGAAAATCCATTCAAGCCAAAATTGCAAAATTTGGAAGGAATTTGGGATTTTTGGGCCCTAAAAACTCTCCTGGGTTTCAAAATTCCAATTTTTGGGAATTTTTGTCCCCAAAAATGACCCTAAAAATTCTCTTGGTGTTCAAAATTCCGATTTTTGTCCCCAAAACTTGAGCCCAGCCCCATTTTTTTGGGGCATTTTCCAGCAAATCTGGGAAAATCAGGAACATTTTTGGTCCCCAAATCACTCAGGACAAAATTTCCTCCTTTGCTGATCCCACAGGGAATTGGTCAGGTTTAAAAACAGGGGGAAATGGGAATTTTTAAATGAAAATTCCTGAAATTTTGAGGGAATTACCACATTTCGGAGGAAATTCCTGGATTTCTGAGGGAATTTCCAGATTTTCCTGAGGGAATTCCTGAATTTATGAGAGAATTCTCAAATTTCCTGAGGGAATTCCCAAATTTCTGAGAGAATCCTGGATTTCCTGAGGAAATTCCCAGATTTCTGAGAGAATTCCCAAATTTCTGAGAGAATTCCCAAATTTCCTGAGGCAATTCCCAAATTTTCTGGGGGGATTCCCAGATTTCTGAGGGGATTCCCAAATTTCCTGAGGCAATTCCCAAATTTTCTGGGGGAATTCCCAGATTACTGAGGGGATTCCCAAATTTTCTGAGGGAATTCCCAAATTTCTGAGGAAAATCCTGGATTTCCTGAGGAAATTCCCAGATTTCTGAGAGAATTCCCAGATTTCTGAGGGGATTCCCAAATTTTCTGGGGGAATTCCCAGATTTCTGAGGGAATTCCCAGATTCCCTGAGGGAATTCCCAAATTTCCTGAGGCAATTCCCAAATTTTCTGGGGGAATTTCCAGATTTTCTGAGGGATTTTCCAGATTTCTGAGGAAATTCCCAAATTTTCTGAGGGGATTCCCAGATTTTCCTGAGAAATTTCCCAGATTTCTGAGGGAATTCCTGGATTTCTGAAGAAATTCCCAAATTTTCTGAGGAAATCCCCAAATTTCTGAGGGAAATCCTGGATTTCCTGAGGGAATTCTCAAATTTCTGAGGGAATTCCCAGATTTCTGAGGGGATTCCCAAATTTTCTGGGGGAATTCCCAGATTTCTGAGGGAATTCCCAGATTCCCTGAGGGAATTCCCAAATTTCCTGAGGCAATTCCCAAATTTTCTGGGGGAATTTCCAGATTTTCTGAGGGATTTTCCAGATTTCTGAGGAAATTCCCAAATTTTCTGAGGGGATTCCCAGATTTTCCTGAGAAAATTCCCAGATTTCTGAGGGAATTCCTGGATTTCTGAAGAAATTCCCAAATTTTCTGAGGAAATCCCCAAATTTCTGAGGGAAATCCTGGACTTCCTGAGGGAATTCTCAAATTTCTGAGGGAATTCCAGGTGGGAAAAGAGGAATATGGGGTTGGAATTCAGTCCCTGCTTGCAGCAATGAGGAAATTCCCAGATTTCTGAAAGAATTCCCAAATTCCTGAAAGAATTTCCATATCTCTGAGGGAATTCCCAGATTTCTGAGGGAATTCCCAAATTCAGGAGGGAATCCTGGTGGGAAAATGGGAATATGGCGGAAAAATTCAGTCCCCGCTCGCAGCAGTGAGGAAATTCCTGGATTTCTGAGGGAATTCCCAAATTCCTGAGGGAATTCCAGGTGGAAAAGGGAAGGCTGGAGGTGAAATTCAGTCCCTGCTTGCAGCAATGAGGGATTCCCAAATTCCTGAGGGAATTCCCGGATTTCCTGAGGGAATTCGGGTGGGAAAAGGAGAATACGGCGCCGAAATTCAGTCCTGGCAGCAAGGAGGAAATCCACGGATTTCTGAGGAGACTCCCAAATTTCCTGAGGGAATTCCCAGATTCCCAAGGAAATTCCCGGATTTCTGAAGAAATTCCCAAATTTCCTGAGGAAATTCCCAAATTTCTGAGGGGATTTCCAGATTTCTGAAGAAATTCCCAGATTTCTGAGGAAATTCCCCAATTCTCTGAGGGAATTCCCATATTCATTATAGAATTCCCAAATTTCTGAGGAAATTCCTGGATTTCTGAGGGAATTCCCAAATTTCCTGAGGAAATTCCCAGATTTCTGAGGGAAATCCTGGATTTCCTGAGGGAATTCCCAGATTTTCTGAAGAAATTCTCAAATTTCCTTAGGAAATTCCCTAATTTTCCGAGGGAATTCCCAAATTTCCTGAGGGGATTCCCAGATTTCTGAGGGAATTCCCGAATTTCTGAGGGAATTCCAGGTGGGAAAAGAGGAATATGGGGTTGGAATTCAGTCCCTGCTTGCAGCAATGAGGAAATTCCCAGATTTCCTGAGGGAATTCGGGTGGGAAAAGGAGAATACGGCGCCGAAATTCAGTCCTGGCAGCAAGGAGGAAATCCACGGATTTCTGAGGCGACTCCCAAATTCCTGAGGGAATTCCCAAATTTCCTGAGGAAATTCCCAGATTTCTGAGGGAAATCCTGGATTTCCTGAGGGAATTTCCAGATTTTCTGAAGAAATTCTCAAATTTCCTTAGGAAATTCCCAAATTTTCTGAGGGAATTCCCAAATTTCCTGAGGGGATTCCCAGATTTCTGAGGGAATTCCCGAATTTCTGAGGGAATTCCAGGTGGGAAAAGGGGAATATGGGGTTGGAATTCAGTCCCTGCTTGCAGCAATGAGGAAATTCCCAGATTTCCTGAGGGAATTCGGGGGGGAAAAGGAGAATACGGCGGCGAAATTCAGTCCTGGCAGCAAGGAGGAAATCCACGGATTTCTGAGGAGACTCCCAAATTTCCTGAGGGAATTCCCAGATTCCCAAGGAAATTCCCAGATTTCTGAGAGAATTCCCAAATTCCCAAATTTCCTGAGGAAATTCCCAAATTTCTGAGGGGATTTCCAGATTTCTGAAGAAATTCCCAGATTTCTGAGGAAATTCCCCAATTCTCTGAGGGAATTCCCATATTCATGATAGAATTCCCAAATTTCTGAGGAAATTCCTGGATTTCTGAAGGAATTCCCAAATTTCCTGAGGAAATTCCCAGGTTTCTGAGGGAAATCCTGGATTTCCTGAGGGAATTTCCAGATTTTCTGAGGGAATTCCCAAATTTCCTTAGGAAATTCCCAAATTTTCTGAGGGAATTCTTGAATTTCTGAGGGAATTCCAGGTGGGAAAAGGGGAATATGGGGTTGGAATTCAGTCCCTGCTTGCAGCAATGAGGGAATTCCCAGATTTCCTGAGGGAATTCGGGTGGGAAAAGGAGAATACGGCGGCGAAACTCAGTCCCCGCTGGCAGCAATGAGGAAATCCACGGATTTCTGAGGCGACTCCCAAATTTCCTGAGGGAATTCCCAGATTCCCAAGGAAATTCCCATATTTCTGAAGAAATTCCCAAATTTCCTGAGGAAATTCCCAAATTTCTGAGGGGATTTCCAGATTTCTGAAGAAATTCCCAGATTTCTGAGGAAATTCCCCAATTCTCTGAGGGAATTCCCATATTTATGAGAGAATTCCCAAAATTTCCTTAGGAAATTCCCAAATTTTCTGAGGGAATTCTCAAATTTCCTGAGGAAATTCCCAGGTTTCTGAGGGAAATCCTGGATTTCCTGAGGGAATTTCCAGATTTTCTGAGGGAATTCCCAAATTTCCTTAGGAAATTCCCAAATTTTCCGAGGGAATTCCCAAATTTCCTGAGGGGATTCCCAGATTTCTGAGGGAATTCCCGAATTTCTGAGGGAATTCCAGGTGGGAAAAGGGGAATATGGGGTTGGAATTCAGTCCCTGCTTGCAGCAATGAGGAAATTCCCAGATTTCCTTAGGGAATTCGGGTGGGAAAAGGAGAATACGGCGGCGAAATTCAGTCCTGGCAGCAAGGAGGAAATCCATGGATTTCTGAGGAGACTCCCAAATTCCTGAGGGAATTCCCAAATTTCCTGAGGAAATTCCCAGATTTCTGAGGGAAATCCTGGATTTCCTGAGGGAATTTCCAGATTTTCTGAGGGAATTCCCAAATTTCCTTAGGAAATTCCCAAATTTTCTGAGGGAATCCCCAAATTTCCTGAGGGGATTCCCAGATTTCTGAGGGAATTCTCGAATTTCTGAGGGAATTCCAGGTGGGAAAAGGGGAATATGGGGTTGGAATTCAGTCCCTGCTTGCAGCAATGAGGAAATTCCCAGATTTCCTGAGGGAATTCGGGTGGGAAAAGGAGAATACGGCGGCGAAATTCAGTCCCCGCTGGCAGCAAGGAGGAAATCCACGGATTTCTGAGGAGACTCCCAAATTTCCTGAGGGAATTCCCAGATTCCCAAGGAAATTCCCATATTTCTGAAGAAATTCCCAAATTTCCTGAGGAAATTGCCAAATTTCTGAGGGGATTTCCAGATTTCTGAAGAAATTCCCAGATTTCTGAGGAAATTCCCCAATTCTCTGAGGGAATTCCCAAATTTATGAGAGAATTCCCAAATTTCTGAGGAAATTCCTGGATTTCTGAGGGAATTCCCAAATTTCCTGAGGAAATTCCCAGGTTTCTGAGGGAAATCCTGGATTTCCTGAGGGAATTTCCAGATTTTCTGAGGGAATTCCCAAATTTCCTGAGGGGATTCCCAGATTTCTGAGGAAATTCCCGAATTTCTGAGGGAATTCCAGGTGGGAAAAGGGGAATATGGGGTTGGAATTCAGTCCCTGCTTGCAGCAATGAGGAAATTCCCAGATTTCCTGAGGGAATTCGGGTGGGAAAAGGAGAATACGGCGGCGAAATTCAGTCCTGGCAGCAAGGAGGAAATCCACGGATTTCTGAGGAGACTCCCAAATTCCTGAGGGAATTCCCAGATTCCCAAGGAAATTCCCATATTTCTGAAGAAATTCCCAAATTTCCTGAGGAAATTGCCAAATTTCTGAGGGGATTTCCAGATTTCTGAAGAAATTCCCAGATTTCTGAGGAAATTCCCCAATTCTCTGAGGGAATTCCCAAATTTATGAGAGAATTCCCAAATTTCTGAGGAAATTCCTGGATTTCTGAGGGAATTCCCAAATTTCCTGAGGAAATTCCCAGGTTTCTGAGGGAAATCCTGGATTTCCTGAGGGAATTTCCAGATTTTCTGAGGGAATTCCCAAATTTCCTGAGGGGATTCCCAGATTTCTGAGGAAATTCCCGAATTTCTGAGGGAATTCCAGGTGGGAAAAGGGGAATATGGGGTTGGAATTCAGTCCCTGCTTGCAGCAATGAGGAAATTCCCAGATTTCCTGAGGGAATTCGGGTGGGAAAAGGAGAATACGGCGGCGAAATTCAGTCCCCGCTGGCAGCAAGGAGGAAATCCACGGATTTCTGAGGAGACTCCCAAATTTCCTGAGGGAATTCCCAGATTCCCAAGGAAATTCCCATATTTCTGAAGAAATTCCCAAATTTCCTGAGGAAATTGCCAAATTTCTGAGGGGATTTCCAGATTTCTGAAGAAATTCCCAGATTTCTGAGGAAATTCCCCAATTCTCTGAGGGAATTCCCAAATTTATGAGAGAATTCCCAAATTTCTGAGGAAATTCCTGGATTTCTGAGGGAATTCCCAAATTTCCTGAGGAAATTCCCAGGTTTCTGAGGGAAATCCTGGATTTCCTGAGGGAATTTCCAGATTTTCTGAGGGAATTCCCAAATTTCCTGAGGGGATTCCCAGATTTCTGAGGAAATTCCCGAATTTCTGAGGGAATTCCAGGTGGGAAAAGGGGAATATGGGGTTGGAATTCAGTCCCTGCTTGCAGCAATGAGGAAATTCCCAGATTTCCTGAGGGAATTCGGGTGGGAAAAGGAGAATACGGCGCCGAAATTCAGTCCTGGCAGCAAGGAGGAAATCCACGGATTTCTGAGGAGACTCCCAAATTCCTGAGGGAATTCCCAAATTTCCTGAGGAAATTCCCAGATTTCTGAGGGAAATCCTAGATTTCCTGAGGGAATTTCCAGATTTTCTGAAGAAATCCCCAAATTTCCTTAGGAAATTCCCAAATTTTCTGAGGAAATTCCCAAATTTCCTGAGGGGATTCCCAGATTTCTGAGGGAATTCCCGAATTTCTGAGGGAATTCCAGGTGGGAAAAGGGGAATATGGGGTTGGAATTCAGTCCCTGCTTGCAGCAATGAGGAAATTCCCAGATTTCCTGAGGGAATTCGAGTGGGAAAAGGAGAATACGGCGGCGAAACTCAGTCCCCGCTGGCAGCAATGAGGAAATCCACGGATTTCTGAGGCGACTCCCAAATTCCTGAGGGAATTCCCAAATTTCCTGAGGGAATTCCCAGATTCCTGAGGGAATTCCAGGCGGGCCAAAGGGAATCCAGGTGGGAATTCAGTCCAGGAAGCGCTGGCAGGCCTTTTTCCAGCGGCACGCCGTGCACCACTGCTCCCGGTGCTCGATGCCGTAAACCTTGCGGCATTTCTTGGCCTCGCCGCGGATTTTTCTGGGGAAAGGGGAAAATTTGGGGGTTTTCCGGCCGGTGGGTTGGAGGATTTTGGGGTTTTTCGGGGTTTTTCGGGGTTTTTTGGGGTCTTACCTGGTGTTGAGGGAGGCGCGGGGCGGGGAGGCCACGAGGAGCCGGGGCGGCAGCAATGGCGGCGGCTGAGGGGGCTGAGGGTCGCCGAGGCTGAGGGAGCGGCTCCGCGCCTGAGGGGGGGAAAGGGGCAAAAAGGGCCAAAAAGGGGAGGAAAAGGGGAAAAACGGGATAAAAAAGGGGGATAAAGGGGGATGAAAAGGGATATAGAGGTCAAGGTGAGGGGTTTTGAGGGGTCTGTGCAAAAGTGGGCTGGGCTGGAATGGGGGGGGGAGGGGGGGGGAAAGGGCGGGAAAAAAGGGCGGGAAAAAAAGGGCGGGAAGGGAGGGAAAAAGGAGAAAAAAGGAGGAAAAAAGGAGGAAAAATGAGGGAAAAAAGGAAGGAAAAAAGGAGGAAAAAAGGAGGAAAAAAGAGGGAAAAAAGGAGGAAAAAATGAGGGGGAAAAGGAAGGAAAAATAAGGGAAACAGGACTGAGGAAACTAGGAAAAAATGGGTGAAGGGATGGGAAAAAGGAGGGAAAATGAGGGGAAAAGGGAGGAAAAAAGGAGGAAAAAAGGAGGAAAAAAGGAGGAAAAAAGGAGGAAAATAGGAGGAAAAAAAGGAGGAAAAAAGGAGGAAAAAAGGAAGGAAAAAAGGAGGAAAAAAGGAGGAAAAAAGGAAGGAAAAAAGGAAGGAAAGATAAGGGAAATAGGACTGAGGAAACAAGAAAAAAATGGGTGAAGGGATGGGAAAAAGGAGGGAAAATGAGGGGAAAAGGGAGGAAAAAAGGAGGAAAAAAGGAGGAAAAAGGAGGAAAAAAGGAGGAAAAAAGGAGGAAAAAAGGAAGGAAAAAAGGAGGAAAAAAGGAGGAAAAAGGAGGAAAAAAGGAAGGAAATATAAGGGAAATAGGACTGAGGAAACAAGAAAAAAATGGGTGAAGGGATGGGAAAAAGGTGGGAAAGGGAGGAAAAAAGGGAGGAAAAAAGGAGGAAAAAGGAGGAAAAAAGGAGGAAAAAAGGAGGAAAAAAGGAGGAAAAAAGGAGGGAAAAAGGAGGAAAAATTAGGGAAAAAAGGAAGGAAAAAAGGAGGAAAAAAGGAGGAAAAAAGGAGGAAAAAATGAGGAAAAAAGGAAGGAAAAAAGGACGGAAAGATAAGGGAAATAGGACTGAGGAAACAAGAAAAAAATGGGTGAAGGGATGGGAAAAAGGTGGGAAATTGAGGGGAAAAAGGAGGAAAAAAGGAGGAAAAAAGGAGGAAAAAGGAGGAAAAAAGGTGGAAAAAAGGTGGAAAAAAGGAGGAAAAAAGGAGGAAAAAGGGGAAAAAGGGGAAAAGGCAGGGAAAGAAGAAGAAAAGGGAAGGAAAAAAGGAGGGAAACAGGACCGAGGAAACAAGGAAAAAATGGGTGAAGGGATGGGAAAAAGGAGGGAAATTTAGGGAAAAAAGGAGGAAAAAAGGAGGAAAAAAGGAGGAAAAAAGGAGGAAAAAAGGAGGAAAAAAGGAGGAAAAAAGGAAGGAAAAAAGGAGGAAAAATGAGGGGAAAAAAGGAAGGAAAAAGGAGGGAAAAAGGAGGGAAAAAGCAGGGAAAAGGGAAGGGAAAAGGGAAGGGAAAAAGGAGGGAAATAGGACTGAAGAAACAAGGAAAAAATGGGTGAAGGGATGGGAAAAAAGAGGAAAAAAGGAGGAAAAAAGGAGGAAAAAATGAGGAAAAAAGGAGGAAAAAAGGGCAGGGATAGAAGAGGAAAAGGGAAGGAAAAAAGGACTGAGGAAACTAGGAAAAAATGGGGGAAAAGATGGGAAAAAGGAGGGAAATTGAGGGGGAAAAAGGCGGGAAAGGAGGGGGAAAAGAGGGAAAAAGAGGGAAAATTAAGGGGGAAAAGGTGGGGAAGAGGAAGAAAAAAAAGGAAGGAAAAAGGACAGAAAACAAGGAAAAAGGGGGGAGGGGATTGAAAAGGGAGGGAAAAAGGGGAAAAATGAAGGGAAAATGAGGGAAATTGAGGGAAAAACAGAGGAGAACAAGGAGGGGAAAGGAGGGGAAAAGGAAGGAAAAATAAGGGGAAAAGGATTGAGAAAAACAAGGGAAAAGGGGGGAAGAGATGGAAAAAGGGAGGAAGAAAAGAAGGAAAAGAGGAGGGGAAGGAAGAGGGGAAAAGGAGGGAAATTGAGGGAAATGGAGAAAAAGGAAAGGAAAAAGAAGGGAAGAGGAGGGAAAAGGAAGAAAAAAGAGAAAAAGGAAAGGGAAAAGGAGGGAAAAGGAGGGAAAAGGAGGGAAAAAGAGAAAAAGGAAGGGAAAAGGAGGGAAAAGGAGGGGAAAGGAGGGGAAAAGGAGGGGAAAAGGCGGGAAAAGGAGGGAAAAGGAGGGGAAAAGGAGGAGAAAAGGCGGGAAAAGGAGGGAAAAGGAGGGAAAAGGAGGGAAAAGGAGGGAAAAGGAGGGAAAAGGAGGGGAAAAGGTGGGAAAAGGAGGGAAAAGGAGGGGAAAAGGAGGGAAAAGGAAGAAAAAAGAGGAAAAAGGAGGCACTGGCACATGCAGGGCACAGCTGGAAGAGGTGGCACAGGTGGCACTCACCGGTGACAGGGATGGCAGGGGGGAGGTGGCACTCAGGGAGGGGGCAGGTGGCACTCAGGGAGGGGCAGGTGGCACTCAGGGAGGGGGGAGGTGGCACTCAGGGAGGGGGGAGGTGGCACTCAGGGAGGGGGAGGTGGCACTCACCGGTGACAGGGACGGCAGGGGGAGGTGGCACTCAGGGAGGGGCAGGTGGCACTCAGGGAGAGGCAGGTGGCACTGAGGCAGGGGGAGGTGGCACTCAGGGAGGGGCAGGTGGCACTCAGGCAGGGGGTGGTGGCACTCACCGGTGACAGGGACGGCAGGGGGGAGGTGGCACTCAGGGAGGGGCAGGTGGCACTCGGGCAGGGGGCAGGTGGCACTCAGGGAGGGGGGAGGTGGCACTCAGGCAGGGGGCAGGTGGCACTCAGGGAGGGGGGAGGTGGCACTCAGGCAGGGGCAGGTGGCACTCAGGGAGGGGCAGGTGGCACTCAGGGAGGGGGAGGTGGCACTGAGGCAGGGGGCAGGTGGCACTCAGGGAGGGGCAGGTGGCACTCAGGGAGGGGCAGGTGGCACTCGGGCAGGGGGCAGGTGGCACTCAGGGAGGGGCAGGTGGCACTCAGGGAGGGGCAGGTGGCACTCACCGGTGACAGGGACGGCAGGGGGGAGGTGGCACTCAGGGAGGGAGAGGTGGCACTGAGGCAGGGGCAGGTGGCACTCACCGGTGACAGGGACGGCAGGGGGGAGGTGGCAGCGGCCCAGCTGATGCTGGTGAAGATGTGAGGGGACACCGGGATTTGGATGGAGGGCAGAGCCTGGGGGCAGGAACGGGGACAGGGTCAGCTCTGGGAACGTCCCGGTCCTTGGGAATGTCCCAGCCCATGGGAATGTCCCAGCCCATGGGAATGTCCCAGTCCATGGGAATGTCCCAGTCCTTGGGAATGTCCCAGCCCATGGGAACGTCCCAGCCCATGGGAATGTCCCAGCCCATGGGAATGTCCCAGCCCAGGGGAATGTCCCAGTCCTTGGGAATGTCCCAGTCCATGGGAATGTCCCAGTCCTTGGGAATGTCCCAGTCCCTGGGAATCCCCCGTTCCCTCAGAATCCCCAATTACTGTAGGAATCCCCCATTCCATAAAAATCCTCCATTCCCAAGAAATCCCCCATTCCCAAGAATCACCCATTCCCAGAAATTCCCCCATTCCATTGGAATTTCCCATTCCATAGAAACCCCCCATTCCCAAAAATCCCCCATCCCATTGGAATCCCCCATTCCATAAAAATCCCCCATTCCCAGGGATTCCATTGGAATCCCCCATTCCCAGGAATCCCCCATTCCATTGGAATCCCCCATTCCATTGGAATCCCCCATTCCCAGGAATCCCCCATTCCATTGGAATCCCCCATTCCCAGAAATCCCCCATTCCCAGGAATCCCCCATTCCATAGAAATCCCCCATTCCATTGGAATCCCCCATTCCCAGAAATCCCCCATTCCATAGAAATCCCCCATTCCCAGAAATCACCCATTCCATAGAAATCCCCCATTCCCAGAAATCCCCCATTCCATTGGAATTCCCCATTCCATTGGAATTCCCCATTCCATTGGAATCCCCCATTCCCAGGAATCCCCCATTCCATAGAAATCCCCCATTCCCAGGAATCCCCCATTCCCAGAAATCCCCCATTCCATTGGAATCCCCCATTCCCAAGAATCCCCCATTCCATAGAAATCCCCCATTCCCAGGAATCCCCCATTCCCAGAAATCCCCCATTCCATTGGAATCCCCCATTCCATAGAAATCCCCCATTCCCAGGAATCCCCCATTCCCAGAAATCCCCCATTCCATTGGAATCCCCCATTCCATTGGAATCGCCCATTCCCAGGAATCCCCTATTCCCAGAAATCCCCCATTCCCAGAAATCCCCCATTCCATTGGAACCCCCCATTCCATTGGTATCCCCCATTCCATAGAAATCCCCCATTCCATTGGAATCCCCCATTCCCAGAAATCACCCATTCCCAGGAACCCCCCATTCCCAGGAATCCCCCATTCCATTGGAATCCCCCATTCCCAGGAATCCCCCATTCCATAGAAATCCCCCATTCCATAGAAATCCCCCATTCCATTGGAATTCCCCATTCCCAGAAATCCCCCATTCCATAGAAATCCCCCATTCCATTGGAATTCCCCATTCCATTGGAATCCCCCATTCCATTGGAATCCCCCATTCCCAGGAATCCCCCATTCCATTGGAATCCCCCATTCCCAGGAATCCCCCATTCCCAGGAATCCCCCATTCCATAGAAATCCCCCATTCCATTGGAACCCCCCATTCCCAGGAATCCCCCATTCCATTGGAACCCCCCATTCCATTGGAATCCTCCATTCCATAGAAATCCCCCATTCCCAGGAATCCCCCATTCCCAGGAATCCCCCATTCCATTGGAATCCCCCATTCCATAGAAATCCCCCATTCCATAGAAATCCCCCATTCCCAGGAATCCCCCATTCCATTGGAATCCTCCATTCCATAGAAATCCCCCATTCCATTGGAATCCCCCATTCCCAGAAATCCCCCATTCCCAGGAATCCCCCATTCCCAGGAATCCCCCATTCCATAGAAATCCCCCATTCCATTGGAACCCCCCATTCCCAGGAATCCCCCATTCCATTGGAACCCCCCATTCCATAGAAATCCCCCATTCCCAGGAATCCCCCATTCCCAGGAATCCCCCATTCCATAGAAATCCCCCATTCCATTGGAACCCCCCATTCCCAGGAATCCCCCATTCCATTGGAACCCCCCATTCCATAGAAATCCCCCATTCCCAGAAATCCCCCATTCCATAGAAATCCCCCATTCCCAGGAATCCCCCATTCCATTGGAATCCCCCACTCCCAGAGATCCCCCATTCCCAGAGATCCCCCATTCCCAGGAATCCCCCATTCCATTGGAATCCTCCATTCCATTGGAATCCCCCATTCCATTGGAATCCCCCATTCCCAGAAATCCCCCATTCCCAGGAATCCCCCATTCCCAGGAATCCCCCATTCCATTGGAACCCCCCATTCCCAGGAATCCCCCATTCCATTGGAACCCCCCATTCCATAGAAATCCCCCATTCCCAAGAATCCCCCATTCCCAGGAATCCCCCATTCCATTGGAATCCCCCATTCCATAGAAATCCCCCATTCCATAGAAATCCCCCATTCCATTGGAACCCCCCATTCCCAGGAATCCCCCATTCCATAGAAATCCCCCATTCCCAGGAATCCCCCATTCCATTGGAATTCCCCATTCCCAGGAATCCCCCATTCCCAGGAATCCCCCATTCCCAGAAATCCCCCATTCCATTGGAACCCCCCATTCCCAGGAATCTCCCATTCCCAGAAATCCCCCATTCCATTGGAATCCCCCATTCCATTGGAATCCCCCATTCCCAGGAATCCCCCATTCCATTGGAATCCCCCATTCCCAGGAATCCCCCATTCCATAGAAATCCCTCATTCCCATGAACCCCCCATTCCCAGGAATCCCCCATTCCCAAGAATCCCCCTTCCATAGAAATCCCCCATTCCCAGGAATCCCCCTTCCATAGAAATCCCCCATTCCCAGAAATCCCCCATTCCATAGAAAATCCCCCATTCCATAGAAATCCCCCATTCCCAGGAATCCCCCATTCCATTGGAATCCCCCATTCCATTGGAATTCCCCATTCCATTGGAATTCCCCATTCCATTGGAATCCCCCATTCCCAGAAATCCCCCATTCCATTGGAATCCCCCATTCCATAGAAATCCCCCATTCCCAGAAATCCCCCATTCCATTGGAATCCCCCATTCCCAGGAATCCCCCTGCCATAGAAATCCCCCATTCCCAGAAATCCCCCATTCCCTGGGAACCCCTGTCCCCTCCTCCCGTGCGGGATCTGCGGGTGTGGCACATCCCCGTGGGGACAGAGCTGGGAGCCACAGCCCCGCAGGGGACACCAGGGGACACCAATCCCTGAGCCAGGGACACAAATCCCTGAGTTAGGGACAGGGACACAAATCTTGGAATGTCCCCAGGGATGTCCCTAGCGATGCCACCAGCTCTGTCCCCATGAATGTCCCCAGGGATGGCCCCATCTCTATCCCCCACTGATGTCCCCAGCCATGTCCCCCCAATGTCCCCATGGATGTCCCCATGCTGTCCCCAGCCATGTCCCAGCTCTGTCCCCAGCTCTGTTCCCAGCTGTGTCCCCATGGATGGCCCCAGCCATGTCCCAGCTCTATCCCCAGTTCTGTCCCCACAATGTCCCCAGGGATGTCCCCAGCCATGTCCCAGCTCCATCCCCAGCTCTGTCCCCGCAATGTCCCCATGGATGTCCCCCTGCTGTCCCCATGGATGTCCCCAGCAACGTCGCAGCTCTATCCCCAGCTCTGTCCCCGCAATGTCCCCATGGATGTCCCCCTGCTGTCCCCAGGGCTGTCCCCAGCCATGTCCCAGCTCTATCCCCAGGTGTCGCCGCTGTCCCCAGGGCTATCCCCAGCCGTGTCCCAGCTCTATCCGTGGCTCTGTCCCCGGTGTCCCCAGGGCTGTCACCTGGTAGGCGTGGTCGGCCTGGATGTGCCAGAAGGAGCCGGGTGCCGAGTGGCTCAGGCCGGGCTGGCCGGGGCCGGGCTGGATGACAATGGGGGCAGAGCAGGACACGGCCCCGCTGGCACCGGGGACCGCGGGGACAGCGGGGACAGCGGTGGCACCGGGGACCGCGGGGACAGCGGGGACAGAGGGGACAGCGGGGACAGAGGGGACAGCGGGCGGTGGCAGCTCCGGGGGCGGCTCCTCGGGCACGCGCAGCTCCGTGTAATAGAAATCCTCCTCGCGCTCCGAGCCGTCCCTGCCCGGCACGGGGACATGGGGACACAGGTGACACAGGGACAGCAACACAGGGACACGGGGACACGGGTGTCACAGGGACAGCAACACAGGGACAGGGGTGACAACAACACAGGGACACAGATGACAACAAAGGGACACAGGGACATGGTGACAACAGAGGGACAGAGGTGACAGCAAAGGGACACAGGTGACAACAGAGGGACGAAAGTGACAGCAAAGTGACACAAGTGACAAGAGAGGAACAATGGCGTTGGTGACATGGAAGCGCCCATTTCCCGCAGGAACTGGGAATTCCAGGGGGAGCAATCCCAGGGATTTGGGATGGGAATGGGCGGGGAATTCCTGCAGGAATTTGGGAATTCCAGAGGGATCAATCCCAGGGATTTGGGATGGGAATGGATGGGATTTCCTGCACGATTTGGGAATTCCAGAGGGAGCAATCCCAGGGATTTGGGATGGGAATGGATGGGATTTCCTGCACGATTTGGGAATTCCAGAGGGATCAATCCCATGGATTTGAGCTCAGGAACAGGATGGGATTTCCTGCACGATTTGGGAATTCCAGAGGGATCAACCCCATGGATTTGAGCTCAGGAACAGGCTGGGATTTCCTGCACGATTTGGGAATTCCAGAGGGATCAACCCCATGGATTTGAGCTCAGGAACAGGATGGGATTTCCTGCAGGAATTTGGGGATTCCAGAGGGATCAATCCCAGGGATTTGAGGGCTGGGATTCCCTGTAGGAATTTGGGAATTCCAGAGGGATCAATCCCAGGGATTTGAGCTCAGGAACAGGTTGGGATTCCCTGTAGGAATTTGGGAATTCCAGAGGGATCAATCCCACAGATTTGAGCTCAGGAACAGGTTGGGATTCCCTGTAGGAATTTGGGAATTCCAGAGGGACCAATCCCACAGATTTGAGAGCTGGAACAGGTTGGGCTTCCCTGTAGGAATTTGGGAATTCCAGAGGGACCAATCCCACAGATTTGAGAGCTGGAACAGGTTGGGATTCCCTGTAGGAATTTGGGAATTCCAGAGGGATCAATCCCATGGATTTGAGCTCAGGAACGGGATGGGATTTCCTGCAGGAATTTGGGGATTCCAGAGGGATCAACCCCATGGATTTGAGGGCTGGGATTCCCTGTAGGAATTTGGGAATTCCAGAGGGATCAATCCCACAGATCTGAACTCAGGAACAGGTTGGGATTCCCTGCAGGAATTGGGAATTCCAGAGGAATCAACCCCATGGATTTGAACTCAGGAACAGGATGGGATTTCCTGCAGGAATTTGGGGATTCCAGAGGGATCAACCCCATGGATTTGAGGGCTGGGATTCCCTGCAGGAATTTGGGAATTCCAGAGGGATCAATCCCATGGATTTGAGCTCAGGAACAGGATGGGATTCCCTGCAGGAATTGGGAATTCCAGAGGGATCAACCCCACGGATTTGAGGGCTGGGATTCCCTGCAGGAATTTGGGGATTCCAGAGGGACCAACCCCACGGATTTTGGGACGGGGAATGCCGGGAATGCCGGGACTGCCGTGGATCCTTACCCCAGGTGCCGGGTGCGGACGTGGCGCTTGATGCCGACGCCGGAGCGCAGCACTTTGCCGCAGCCGGGCCAGAGGCACTTGAAGGCCAGCCTGGCCGAGCTCTGGGGACAAACGGCACCGTCACCCCCTCCCCGGTGACACTGTCCCCTCCCCGGTGACAATGTCCCCTCCCCGGTGACACCGGGACACTGTCACCCACCTTCCTGCGGCGCGGCGCCGGCTCCTCCGGCACCCAGGGCTCGGGGTCGGTGTCGAAGCCGTCGTCGCTCAGAGGGGACGCGGTGGCAGCGCAGGGACAGCGGGGAGGGGACACGGTGGCACTGCCAGTGTGATGGGGAGGGGACACGGTGGCACTGCCAGTGTGATGGGGAGGGGACACGGTGGCACTGCCAGTGTGATGAGGGGACACGGTGGCACTGCCAGGGTAGCAAGGAAGGGACGTGGTGGCACTGCTGGCATGGTGAGGAGGGGACATAGTGACACTGCCAGGGTAGTGAGGAGGGGACATGGTGACACTGCTGGGACAGTGGGGAGGGGACACGGTGGCAGCATCAGGACAGGGAAGAGGGGACGCGGTGGCACTGCTGGGACAGTGGGGAGGGGACGCAGTGGCACTGCTGGGACAGTGGGGAGGGGACGCGGTGGCACTGCTGGGACAGTGGGGAGGGGACGCGGTGGCACTGCTGGGACAGTGGGGAGGGGACGCGGTGGCACTGCCAGCGCTGCTCCAGTGGCCGCTGGTGGTGCTGCTGCCACTGTCCGAGATGTCCCCGCTGTCCTTCCAGGGGTCACCGGCGCCCTGCAAGGCTGAGAGAGGGGACACGGTGCCACTGTCACCCAGGGGACACGGTGCCACTGTCACCCAGGGGACACGGTGCCACTGGCACCCAGGGGACATGGCAACATCTGAACCCCTCAGGGGACAACGGTGACATTGTCACCAAGGGGATATGGGGTCACCTTGGCTTTGTCCCCTTTCTGCCACCCCCGGGTTTGATCCCTGGGTGCCACCCCCAGTTTGTCCCCTCTGTCCCACCCCTGGCTCTGTCCCCTCTGTCCCACCCCTGGCTCTGTCCCCTCTGTGCCACCCCAGCTCTGTCCCCTCTGTCCCACCCCCAGTTTGTCCCCTCTGTGCCACCCCGGCTCTGTCCCCTCTGTCCCACCCCCAGCTTTGTCCCTTTTGTGCCACCCCCAGCTTTGTCCCTTTTGTGCCACCCCTGGCTCTATCCCCTCTGTGCCACCCCTGTTTGTCCCCTCTGTCCCACCCCTGGCTCTGTCCCCTCTGTCCCACCCCTGGCTCTGTCCCCCCTGTGCCACCCCAGCTCTGTCCCCTCTGTGCCACCCCTAGTTTGTCCCCCCTGTGCCACCCCCTGTTTGTCCCCCCTGTGCCACCCCAGCTCTGTCACCTCTGTGCCACCCCAGCTTTGTCCCCTCCATGCCACCCCAGTTTGTCCCCCGTGTGCCCCCCCCAGCTCTGTCCCCTCTGTGTCCCCCCCAGTTTGTCCCCTCCGTGCCACCCCCAGCTCTGTCCCCTCGGTGCCACCCCGGGTGTCACCGGGCATTTCCCAGGCTCCATCCCGGGTTATTTTTATCCCTGGGGAACGGAGCCGCTCCCAAAAAAAGCCGTGCCCGGGAATTGTCCCCTCCGGGGGCGGTGGCACCGAGGGGACACCCCGAGCCCTGCCAGCATTCCCGGGGGGATTTTCCTCTCTGGAATTTCCTGGGATCCGGGAGCAGCCGGGGGGGATCAGGGTCGTCCCACAGAGCTGCAGGGAACTCCAGGTTGGATTCTGGGAACAATTCCTTCCCATTCCCTGAGGAATTCCAAATCCCTGTGGAAGTGGCACTCGGGGACACGGATCTGGAATTCCCTGGCAGGAGGGATCGGGATTTCTCCCAGATTGTTCCAGGGAAGTCCAGGTTGGATTTTGGGAACAATTCCTTCCCATTCCCTGAGGAATCCCAAATTCCCATGGAAGTGGCACTTGGGAACATGGATCTGGAATTCCCTGACAGGGGCAACTGGAATTTTTTCCCATATTTTTCCAGGCTGGATTTTGGGAACAATTCCTTCCCCACTTCCAGCGGAATCCCAACTTCCCTGCGGAAGTGGCACCTGGGGACACGGATCTGGAATTCCCTGGCAGGAGGGATCAGGATTTCTCCCAGATTGTTCCAGGGAAATTCAGGTTGGATTTTGGGAACAATTCCTTCCCAGGGAGGTTTGGAATCCCCATTCCAAGAGGAATCCCAAATCCCTGTGGAAGTGGCACTCGGGGACACGGATCTGGAATTCCCTGGCAGGAGGGATTGGGATTTCTCCCAGATTGTTCCAGGGAAGTCCAGGTTGGATTTTGGGAACAATTCCTTCCCAGGGAGGTTTGGAATCCCCATTCCCAGAGGAATTCCAAATCCCCATGGGAGTGGCACTCGGGGACACGGATCTGGAATTCCCTGACTGGGATTTTTTTCCCAGGAAATGGCCTCAAGTTCTTCCAGGTTGGATTTTGGGAACAATTCCTTCCCTGTTCCCAGAGGAATTCTAACTCCCTGTGGAAGTGGCACTTGGGAACACGGATCTGGAATTCCCTGACAGGTGGAATTGGGATTTCTTCCAAATTGTCCCAGGGAAGTTCAGGTTGGATTTTGGGAATTCCTTCATGGAAAGGGTTGTCCAGGGAGGTTTGGAATCTCCATTCCTGAAGAATTCCAACACCCTGTGGAAGTGGCACTTGGGAACACGGATCTGGAATTCCCTGACAGGAGCAACTGGAATTTTTTCCCATATTTTTCCAGGCTGGATTTGGGGAACAATTCCTTCCCCACTTCCAGCGGAATCCCACCTTCCCGTGGAAGTGGCACTGGGGGACACGGATCTGGAATTCCCTGGCAGGAGGGATTGGGATTTCTCCCCGATTTTTCCAGGGGAAGTTCAGGCTGGATTTTGGGAACAATTCCTTCCCCACTCCTGGCAGAATCCCAACTCCCCACCCCGACCCCTCTCCCATTTTCCCACCCCCAGCAATTCCCGGATGGCTGCACGTCCCCGTCCCTTCAGCATTCCCGGGATGGGTTTTGGGGTCGGATCCGGGTGGGAATTTCGGGAATGACTCACGGGGGCGGCGCAGGGCGGGGCTGCAGGACAGGCTGGTCAGCACCAGCGCCGCCACCATCTCGTCCATCTCCACCGCCGCCTGCCAGCTCCTGCTCCGGAGGGAAAAACCTCGGGAAAAACCTCGGGAAAAACCTCGGGCAGCCGGAGCGACCCCCCCAAACCCCCAACCCCCGCCTGGGAAAAGGGGGGGGGAAAGGAAGGGAGAATCCCGGGAATGCTGGAGGGAAGAGCTGAAGGGTGATTCCCCCCGGGAAGGAGGATCCGGGCCTGGAGTGAGGAGGAGGGGGGGCGCCAGGATTTGGGAATGAAACTGGGGAATTCCGGGATTTGGGAATGAAACTGGGGAATTCCGGGATTTGGGATTGAAATCGGGGAATTCCGGGATTTGGGATTGAAACGGGGGAATTCTGGGATTTGGGATTGAAATTGGGGAATTCTGGGATTTGGGAATGAAATTGGGGAAGTCCGGGATTTGGGATTGAAATTGAGGAATTCTGGGATTTGGGAATGAAACTGGGGAATTCTGGGATTTGGGAATGAAACTGGGGAATTCCGGGATTTGGGATTGAAACTGGGGAATTCCGGGATTTGGGAATGAAATTGGGGAATTCCGGGATTTGGAAATGAAATTGGGGAATTCCGGGATTTGGGAATGAAATTGGGGAATTCCAGGATTTGGGATTCAAACTGGGAAATCTCGGGATCTGGGATTCAAATTGGGGAATTCCAGGCAGAGAAACTCTGGGATATTCCAGGATTTGGGATCCAAACTGGGCAATCTCAGGATTTGGGATCCCGGGAAAAGGCACGGACCTTTTGGGAACGTCGATGCTGCAGGACACGGATCTCTCGGGAATGCCGGAGCCGGGCAGGGACGGAGCCGGGAATGCCGGGAGCTGCTCGTCCAGGGGAGTCGGGAGCACCTGGAAAAGGTTTGGGATGAGCTTTGGGATCAGGGATCGGCCTGTCCCACAGGGATTGGATTCCACATTCCCAACCCATCCCAAAAAATCTGCTCCACCCACCCCCAGCAATCCCAAATCCAGGGATTTTCCTGCTGAGGGTTGGGATTTCCACCCTCAGCAATTCCCAGACTGGACAATCCCAGGAATTCCAGCAATTCCCAGCTCCAGGACCCAACGGGAAGGGCACATTCCCAGATTTTTGGTGTGTCTCCATGGATTTTCCTGGAATTTTTCAATCCTAACCCAACCCATCCCAAGAAATCTGCTCTGCCCACCCCCGGCAATCCCAAATCCAGGGATTTCCTGGGATTCTGAACTCCTCCCCCATGGATTTGGGCGTTCCCGGGATTCCCAGAGTGATTCCTGACGGATAGAAGGATGAAAACCGGGATGGGAAAAGGATCCCGCACTCCAGGAAGGGGAAGGAGCTGTGACAACCCCCCCACCCCGCTCCATCCCAGATTCCCCAAAATTCCCAAATTCCCTCCTGACGGGGAATTTTCCAGCCCTGATCGAGGATTTTCCATGGATCTCGAGGATCCGGAATCTCAGATTGGAACGGGGGAGATTGAATTCCCTTGGGATTGGGATGTGGGGGATTGAATTCCCTTGGGATTGGGATGTGGGAACTTTAATTCCTTGGGATTGGGATTGGGAGACTGAATTCCCTCGGGATTGGGATGTGGGGGATTGGATTCCCTCGGGATTGGAAGTGGAAGACTGAATTCCCTTGGGATTGGAATGTGGGAACTTTAATTCCTTGGGATTGGAAAACTGAATTCCCTTGGGATTGGAATGTGGGAACTTTAATTCCTTGGGATTGGGATTGGGAGACTGAATTCCCTTGGGATTGGGAGATTTGAATCCCTTGGGATTGAGATGTGGGAAATTTAATTCCTTTGGGATTGGAACTGGGAGACTGAATTCCTTTGGGAGTGGAACTGGGAGACTGAATCTCCTTGGGATTGGAATGTGGGGGATTTGATTCCCTCGGGATTGGAATTGGGAGACTGAATTCCCTCGGGATTGGGATGTGGGAACTTGAATTCCTTGGGGATCTAAATGGGGGGGGATTTGATTCCCTTGGGATTGGGAGATTGAATTCCCTCGGGATTGGAATGCGGGAACTTTGATTCCCTTGGGATTGGAACTGGGAGACTGAATTCCCTTGGAATTGGGAGATTGATTTCCCTTGGGATTGGGATGTGGGAAATTTGATTCCTTTGGGACTGGGAGATTGAATTCCCTTGGGATTGGGATTGGGAAATTGAATTCCCTCGGGATTGGATTGTGGGAAATTTGATTCCTTTGGGATTGGGACATTGAATTCCCTTGGGATAGGAATTGGGAAATTTAATTCCTTTGGGATTGGGAGATTTGATTTCCTGGGGATTGGAATCAGGAGACGGAACTCCCTCGGGGTTGAAATGGGGGAACTTTAATTCCCATGGGATTAGAACTGGGAGATTGAATTCCCATGGGATTGAAATGTGGGGGGTTTGATTCCCTCAGGATTGGGAGACTGAATTCCCCTGGGATTGGGAGATTGAATTCCCTTGGGATTGGGATGTGGGAATTTAAATTCCTTCGGGATTGGAACTGGAGGGAATTTGATTCCTTTGGGATTTGGATTGGGAGATTGAATTCCCTTGGGACTGGGAGACTGAATTCCCTTGGGATTGAAATTGGGAACTTCAATTCCTTGGGGGTTGGAATTGGGGGGATTTGATTCCTTCAGGATTGGGATTGGGAGATTGAATTCCCTCGGGATAGAAATGTGGGAACTTTAATTCCTTGGGGATTGGGATTTGGGGGGGATTTGATTCCCTTGGAATTGGGATTGGGAGATTGAATTCCCTTGGGATTGGGATTGTGGGAAATTTGATTCCTTTGGGACTGGGAGATTGAATTCCCTTGGGATTGGGATTGTGGGAAATTTGATTCCTTTGGGATTGGGAAATTGAATTCCTTTGGGATTGGGATTGTGGGAAATTTGATTCCTTTGGGATTGGGAGATTGAATTCCCTTGGGATTGGGAGACTGAATTCCCTCGGGATAGAAATGTGGGAACTTTAATTCCTTTGGGATTGGGATTTGGGGGGGATTTGATTCCCTCAGGATTGGGATGGGAGACTGAATTCCCTCGGGATTGAAGCTGGGACCTTTAATTCCTTCGGGATCAGGATGGAAAACCCAGAGCAGCTCCTGGAAGGGAACTCCCCTGGGCATTCCCAAACCATTCCCAGATAAAACCCCGCTTCTCCCTGGGATTTGGGATCCCTCAGGAAACGGAATTTGGGATTCCACCAAAACCCCCCCAACCCCGAGAGCCGCGGATCCCCGTGGATTTGGGGGAAAACCCCGGAATTTTCCCTCCCGGGAGGTACCTGCGGCTGCCCCGGGGGGGATCCGGGATCACGGAGCGCGGAAGGTTCCGGAAGGGTCCGGGCGGGCGCGGGGCCCACGCGGGCGCCCAGCAGGGAGCGCTTGCCCAGGCGGCGCGGCAGCACCGGGGCCATGGCCGGGGGGCACGCGGCGCTGCGGACGGACAGACGGACACCGCGGGGATGGCACCCGCGGCTGGCAGCGGGGACAAGGGGGGACAGACAGACGGACACGGGGGGGGGGGGGATTGGGGATGGACAGACGGACATGGGGGTGGGACTGGGGACGTGGGGACGGACAGATGGACATGGGGGTGGCATTGGGGACGGACAGACGGACACGGGGGTGGCATTGGGGACATGGGGACAGATGGACATGGGGGTGGCATTGGGGACGTGGGGACAGACAGACGGACATGGGGGTGGGATTGGGGATGGACAGATGGACATGGGGGTGGGACTGGGGATGGACAGACGGACATGGGGGTGGCACTGGGGATGGACAGATGGACACGGGGGTGGCATTGGGGACATGGGGACAGACAGACAGACATGGGGGTGGCATTGGGGATGGACAGACGGACATGGGGGTGGCACTGGGGACATGGGGACAGACAGACAGACATGGGGGTGGCATTGGGGACGGACAGACGGACATGGGGGTGGCGGCACTGGGGACAGATGGACACAGAGTGGCACTGGGGATGTGGGGACAGACGGACATGGGGTGGCATTGGGGACAGACAGACATGAGGGTGGCATTGGGGACAGACAGACGGACATGGGGGATGGCATTGGGGACGTGGGGACAGACAGATGGACACAGGGGTGGCACCTGGATCTGGCACTGGGGATGGGGAGACAGACAGACAGACATGGGAGTGGCACTGGGGACATGAGGACAGACAGACATGGGGCTGGCACTGGGGACATGGGGACAGACAGACATGGGGCTGGCACTGGGGACATAGGGACAGACAGACATGGGGTGGCACTGGGGACATGGGGACAGACAGACATGGGGGATGGCATTGGGGACATTGGGACAGACGGACAGACAACAGGATGGCATTGGGGACATGGGGACAGAGATATGGGGTGGCACCAGGGATATGGGCGGGGACAGACAGACACAAGGGTGGCATTGGGGACAGAGGGACACGAGGGTGGCATTGGGGACAGACAGACACGAGGGTGGCATTGGGGATGTGGGGACAGACATCTGTCAGATGGACAGACGGACACGGGGGTGGCATCTGAAGCTGTCACTGGGGACAGAAACTCCGGGCAATCCCAGGACTGGGGATTCAAATGGGGAATTCCAGGATCTGGGATCCAAACTGGGGAATTTCAGGCACAGAAACCCTGAGATATCCCAGGATTTGGGATCCAAAACAGGGAATCCCAGGATCTGGGACCTGAACTGGGCAATCCCAGGATCTGGGACCCAAACCTTGGGATATCCCAGGATCTGGGACCCAAACCTTGGGATATCCCAGGATCTGGGACCCAAACCTTGGGATATCCCAGGATCTGGGATCCAAACTTTGGGATATCCCAGGATCTAGGATCCAAATCGGGGAATTCCAGGCACAGAAACTCTGGGATATCTCAGGATTTGGGACCCAAACTGGGCAATCCCAGGATCTGGGATCCAAACTTTGGCATATCCCATGATTTGGGATCCAAATTTGGGACATCCCAGGATCTGGGATCCAAATCGGGGAATCCCCAAACCCTCCTGGCCGCCACCCAGCGCCGGAGCCGCTCCTCATTCCCTGCGGGATTTCATCTTCAAAACCCTGCCCGAGCCAAATTCCTGGAGCTTCCAGAGGGTTTGAGGGGAGGAAAAGAAGGAAAACCCTGCCCCGAGCCAAATTCCTGGAGCTTCCAGAGAGTTTGAGGGGAGGAAAAGAAGGAAAACCCTGCCCCGAGCCAAATTCCCGGAGCTTCCAGAGGGTTTGAGGGGAGGAAAAGCAGGAAAACCCTGCCCTGAGCCAAATTCCTGGAGCTTCCAGCGGGTTTGAGGGGAGGAAAAGCAGGAAAACCCTGCCCCAAGCCAAATTCCCGGAGCTTCCAGAGAGTTTGAGGGGTGGAAAAGCAGGAAAACCCTGCCCCGAGCCAAATTCCCGGAGCTTCCCGCGGGTTTGAGGGGAGGAAAAGAAGGAAAACCCTGCCCCGAGCCAAATTCCCGGAGCTTCCAGAGGGTTTGAGGGGAGGAAAAGAGGGAAAACCCTGCCCCGAGCCAAATTTCTGGAGCTTCCAGAGGGTTTGAGGGGAGGAAAAGCAGGAAAACCCTGCCCCGAGACAAATTCCCGGAGCTTCCAGAGGGTTTGAGGGGAGGAAAAGAGGGAAAACCCTGCCCCGAGCCAAATTCCCGGAGCTTCCAGGGGGTTTTGGCCGCTGGATCCCATCCCCGACACGGCCGTGCCAAGAAATCCCCGCCCGATGTCCCAAAAATCCCAAAGCGGGAGCGCGGAGGCCCCCGGAGCCCCGTCCCAGCTGTTCCCAATCAATCGGATCCCAAATTATTCCCGGCGTGGATTTGGGACAGAGTTAAAAACCAAAAAAATGAAACCGGCAGCACCTCGTGGAGGTTTGGGAAAGGCGAGTTTGGAAAATGAGGAATGGTTGGTTTGGAGAGAGGGAATGTCCTGGTGGTTTTTGGGAATAAAAACCAAATTTTTGGCACAAATCCCTCCCTGGAGAATGCCAAAATCCCGGTTTTTTCCCTTTTTTTTTTTTCTCCCGGGAGTAATTCAGCCTCGCCCCCAACAATCACAAAGTCCGGACTGGGGCAGATCCCAAAGCAGAGAACAAACCCACTTTGCAAAAGCCCCTCCTCATCCCAAAATATCCCAAAAAATCCCAAAAAACTCCAGGCTCCGGCCCCAGCGGCACACGTGACCGGGAAGCGAGGTCTCCGCCGGGAGCGGTTTGCGGAATTTGGGCTTTAATTTTTTTTTTTTAATAAAAAAATCAAAAACCCCAAAAAGTGAACCGAGCTCCCCGCGACTCAAAGCTCCCGGAACAGGAGATTCCAAAAGTTCCCTCCTGGATTTTGCCCGCCAGGAAAAGCTCCCTGAGTGACTTCGGGAGGGAAATTATTCATTCCACCTTCGGAGGACCAAAATCGGGATTTGTTTGGAGGAACCGGCGAGGGCAGAGGGAGGAGAGGGAGAGGGAGCTCGGAGTCAGGGCGGGATGGATCCAGGGATTCCTGGATCCGTGAATCCCCGGATTCCTGGATCCATGGATTGCGCGAATTCCCGACCGCGGGGCACGCGGGGAAGGCGGCAAAGGAGGAAGAGGAGGAAGAGGAGGAGGAGGAGGAAGAGGAGGAGGAGCAGGAGAGCGCCCGGGCCTGGCGCGGAGGGAGGGCGGCACCGGGCAGGGCACGTGTGCGCGGGGCGGGGGATACGGAGGGACGGACGGACGGACGGACGGAAGGAGGGAGGGACACACGGACCGGGCAAACCGGGCTGGGAGGGGGGAATACGGACAGCGAGGAGGGGACCGGGGCTGGAGGGACGGACAGACAGCGGGATTGGGGGGATGGACAGACAGCGGGACTGGGGGGACGGACAGACAGCGGGACTGGGGGGACGGACGGACAGCGGGACTGGGGGGACGGACAGACAGCGGGATTGGGGGGACGGACAGACAGCGGGATTGGGGGGACGGACAGACAGCGGGACTGGGGGACGGACAGTGGGACTGGGGGGGACGGACAGACAGCGGGATTAAGGGACGGACAGACAGCGGGAATGGGGGGATGGACAGCGGGGTTGGGGGGAAGGACAGCAGGCAGGGAATGCCGGGGCGGGGGACACGGACACCGGGATAAGGGGACACGGACACCGGGCAGGGAATGGGGAGGAACACGGACACCGGGCAGGGAATGCCCCGGGATGGGGCGGGGGGGGACACGGACACCGGGCAGGGAATGCCCCAGGATGGGGGGGACACGGACACCGGGCAGGGAATGCCCCGGGATGAGGGGGACACGGACACCGGGCAGGGAATGCCCCAGAACTGGGGGGACACGGACACCGGGCAGGGAATGCCCCAGGATGGGGGGGACACGGACACCGGGCAGGGAATGCCCCAGGATGGGGGGGACACGGGCACCGGGCAGGGAATGCCCCGGGATGAGGGGGACACGGACACCGGGCAGGGAATGCCCCGGGATGGGGCGGGGGGGGACACGGGCACCGGGCAGGGAATGGGGAGGAACACGGACACCGGGCAGGGAATGCCCCGGGATGAGGGGGACACGGACACCGGGCAGGGAATGCCCCAGGACTGGGGGGACACGGACACCGGGCAGGGAATGCCCCAGGATGGGGGGGACACGGACACCGGGCAGGGAATGCCCCGGGATGAGGGGGACACGGACACCGGGCAGGGAATGCCCCAGGATTGGGGGGACACGGACACCGGGCAGGGAATGCCCCAGGACTGGGGGGACACGGACACCGGGCAGGGAATGCCCCAGGATGGGGGGGGCACGGACCCCGAGGATACCCCGAGCAGCACCCGGGGAAGGCGCTGCGCTCACCGGGACCGGCAGAACCCGGCTCGGCAGAACCGGCTGCCCCCCACCCCGGCCCGGCTCGGTCCCCGCTCACCTCCGGCTGTTTTGAAAGGCTCCCGGTTCCCGGCCCCGGGCTGGAGCCGCGCCGGGCCGGGCGGGGCGGGGGCGGAGCCGCGGCCGGGCGGGAACTGCCGCTCCCGCGCGCGGGGTTTTTTTTTTAATTATTATTTTTTTCCCCCTCTTTTTTTTTCCCTTTCCCCCCTCCCCCGCTCAGCCAGGAAGGGAAGGAGGAGGAAGAAGAAGGAGAATGAGGGGAGGAAGCCGAGCCCGGGCGATGCCGCGCCGCCACTCACCGCTCCCGCGGAGCCCCGCTCCGAGCCGAGCCTCGCCGCCGGCCGGGTTAAAGCTCCCGGGGCCGGGCTGGTGTAAACAACCTCTCCCCACATGCTCGGCCCCTTCCTGCGCATTGGCTCCGCCGCTGCCTCTCCGTGCAACGCCCCCGCCGCCCGGCCCCGGCCCCGGCCCCGGCCCCGGCCCCGGCGGGCTCCGCCGGCCCGGCCCGGCATGGCCGCGGGGCGAGGAGGGCGAGCCGGGAGGGGCTGCGGCCCCTCGTTCTACCCTCGTTCTCTTCTCCTCCTCCTCCCTCTCCCCTCCTCACCCTCCTGCTTCTCTTCCCTCCCTGCTCGCTCCCCTCGATCTCCCCCTGCTTCTCTTCTCTCGTTCTCCCCCTGGTTCTCCCCTCGTTCCCCCCTCACCCTCCCCTCATTCTCCGCTCACTCTCCCCTCGTTCCCCCCTCGCTCTCCTGATCGTTCTGCCCCTGGTCTCCCCTCACTCTCCCCTCCTTCCCTCCTCATTCTCTCCCTGCTCTCCCCTCGTTCCCCCCTCGCTCTCCTGATCGTTCTCCCCCTGCTCTCCCCTCACTCTCCCCACGTTCCCCCCTCACTCTTCCCTCGTTCTCCCCCTGCTCTCCCCTCGTTCCCCCCTCGTTTCTCCCCTCGTTCCCCCCTCACTCTCCCCACGTTCCTCCCTCACTCTCCCCTGGTTCTCCCCTCACTCTCCCCACGTTCCCCCCTCACTCTCCCCTCGTTCCCCCCTCACTCTCCCCTCACTCTCCCCCTGCTCTCCCCTCGTTCCCCCCTCGTTTCTCCCCTGGTTCTCCCCCGTTTCCCCTCCCGGTTCTCCCCGCCCAGCCGGCCCGGGGGATGAGGCCCCTCAGCCCGCGGGCTCCGCCGTTTACACCCGGAGCTCTGGGGTCGCTTTTCTGTCGCTCCCTGGGTTGGTTTGAGCTTTGAAAAGCTCGGGTTTAGCCACGGTTTAACTTTGGGCCCTCCAGGCTTTTTTGCCTGCGTGGGGCTGGGACTCTCCTCCACACCCCTTTCCAAGGAATTGGGATTCCTGCACCCCCTTCCCAAGGGTTTGGGATCCCTTTCCCAAGGAATTGGGATCTTCCTGCACCCCCTTCCCAAGGGATTGGGATCCCTTTCCCAAGGAACTGGGATTCCTGCACCCCTTTCCCAAGGGATTGGGATCCCTTTCCCAAGGAATTGGGATTCCTGCACCCCCTTCCCAAGGGATTGGGATTCCTTTCCCAAGGAATTGGGATCTTCCTGCACCCCATTCCCAAGGGATTGGAATCCCTTTCCCAAGGAATTGGGATCTTCCTGCACCCCCTTCCCAAGGGATTGGGATCCCTTTCCCAAGGAACTGGGATTCCTGCACCCCCTTCCCAAGGGATTGGGATCCCTTTCCCAAGGAATTGGGATCTTCCTGCAACCCATTCCCAAGGGATTGGAATCCCTTTCCCAAGGAATTGGGATCTTCCTGCAGCCCCTTCCCAAGGGATTGGGATCCTTTTCCCAAGAAATTGGGATCTTCCTGCTCCCCATTCCCAAGGGATTGGACTCCCCCTTTACCCCATTCCCAAGGGATTGGGATTCCTTTCCCAAGGAATTGGGATCTTCCTGCACCCCCTTCCCAAGGGATTGGGATCCCTTTCCCAAGGAACTGGGATTCCTGCACCCCCTTCCCAAGGGACTGCACTCCCCCTTTACCCCCTTCCCAAGGGATTGGGCTCCCCCTTTACCCCATTCCCAAGGGATTGGGCTCCCCCTTTACCCCATTCCCAAGGGATTTGGCTCCCCCTTTACCCCTTCCCAAGGGATTGGGCTCCCCCTTTACCCCATTCCCAAGGATTTGGGCTCCCCCTTTACCCCATTCCCAAGGGATTGGGCTCCCCCTTTACCCCATTCCCAAGGATTTGGGCTCCCCCTTTACCCCATTCCCAAGGGATTTGGCTCCCCCTTTACCCCTTCCCAAGGGATTGGGCTCCCCCTTTACCCCATTCCCAAGGATTTGGGCTCCCCCTTTACCCCATTCCCAAGGGACTGGACTCCCCCTTTACCCCCTTCCCAAGGGATTGGGGTCCCCCTTTACCCCATTCCCAAGGGACTGGACTCCTCCTTTACCCCCTTCCCAAGGGATTGGGCTCCCCCTTTACCCCATTCCCAAGGGATTGGGCTCCCCCTTTACCCCATTCCCAAGGGATTGGGCTCCCCCTTTACCCCATTCCCAAGGGACTGGACTCCTCCTTTACCCCATTCCCAAGGATTTGGGCTCCCCCTTTACTCCATTCCCAAGGGATTGGGCTCCCCCTTTACCCCATTCCCAAGGATTTGGGCTCCCCCTTTACCCCATTCCCAAGGATTTGGGCTCCCCCTTTACCCCATTCCCAAGGGATTGGGGTCTCCCCATCACCCCTCTCTCCTTATTTAATTTTCACCAGCAATTCTCCCTTTGGGATTTATTTCACTTCTGGCCATCGCTTTCCCCCTCCCTTCAAACCCTTCAGCTTTTTGCCACCATGACAAAAATCCCTGATTTTGGTGTTTGTCCCTTTATAGCGCCTTAAGGCAGAACTGCTGTACAAACATCGGGCCTGTGCCAGCCTCTAAAAATGTTTATTTTGACCACAACAAATTTACACAACCCAGGTGGGATTTTACTACCATTGTCTGAGGCAAAATGCTGGGACAGGAAAGGGTTTTCAGCCAGTTGTGATATAAAACATGAAACCTGACGTGATTTCCCAACAAAATTTTTTTAATGTATTTTTTTAATGTCTAAAACCAAATACCTTCTCCAGTGCATCCATGCAGGAGCCCAAATCCTCCAGAAACACTCTTAAATTTCCTCAGGCTTGGGTTTCTCAGTCAGCTCATGACGTGCTAAAATGAAAATTAAAATGAAAAGTGAGTTATTACATATGCAGAGGAGGTGCCTGTGAAATCCAGCGCCTTGAGATCTCACCTTGGGATGGGAGGCAGCTTGTTCTGCTGCCACACCTGAGAAAAAATATTCCAAAGCAGCAGGAATGAGGGCTGCCCCCATCTTCCTCCATGATCTTCCCTCATGGCTGCTCCTCATCTTCCTCCATCATCTCCCCTCATGGCCGCCCCTCAGGTCCCATGGCTGCCCCTCATCTTCCTCCATGATCTTCCCTCATGGCTGCCCCTCATCTTCCTCCATGATCTCCCCTCAGGTCCCATGGCTGCCCCTCATCTTCCTCCATCATTTCCCGTCATGGCTGCTCCTCATCTTCCTCCATGATCTCCCGTCAGTTCTCATGGCTGCTCCTCATTTTCCTCCATGATCTTCCCTCATGGCTGCCCCTCATCTTCCTCCATGATCTCCCCTCAGGTCCCATGGCTGCCCCTCATCTTCCTCCATCATTTCCCGTCATGGCTGCTCCTCATCTTCCTCCATGATCTCCCGTCAGTTCTCATGGCTGCTCCTCATTTTCCTCCATGATCTTCCCTCAGGGCTGCCCCTCATCTTCCTCCATCATTTCCCCTCATGGCTGCCCGTCATCTTCCTCCATCATCTCCCCTCATGGCCGCCCCTCAGGTCCCATGGCCGCCCCTCATCTTCCTCCATGATCTCCCCTCATCTCACCCATGATCCTCCCTCATGGCTGCCCCTCACAACCACGGAGGCACCTCATGTCCACAATGATGGACATCTCACATCTTCCCCATGAACTCTCCTCATGGACACCCCTCATCTTCTCCTCCATGGTCTCCCCGCACAAACATGGACAGCCATCATCTCCGCCATGATCTCCCCTCAGGGACACCCCTGATCTCTCCCATGATCTCCCCTCAGGGACACCCCTGATCTCCCCCATGATCTCCCTTCATGGACACCCCTGATCTCTCCGCCATGGTCTCCCCTCACAAACATGGACACCCCTGATCTCTCCGCCATGATCTCCCCTCAGGGACACCCCCAATCTCTCTGCCATGATCTCCCCTCAGAGACACCCCTCATCTCCCCCATGATCTCCCCTCATGGACACCCCTCATCTCCCCCATGATCTCCCCTCATGGACACCCCCGATCTCTCCGCCATGATCTCCCTTCATGGACACCCCCTATCTCTCCGCCATGATCTCCCTTCATGGACACCCCCATCTCCTCCATGATCTCCCCTCACAAACATGGACACCCCGATCTGTCCCCATGATCTCCCCTCATGGACACCCCTAATCTCTCCGCCATGATCTCCCCTCATGGTCACCCCTCATCTCCCCCATGATCTCCCCTCATGGACACCCCTGATCTCTCCGCCATGATCTCCCCTCATGGACACCCCTCATCTCCCCCATGATCTCCCCTCAGGGACACCCCGATCTGTTCCCCATGATCTCCCCTCATGGACACCCCCAATCTCTCCTCCATGATCTCCCCTCATGGACACCCCGATCTGTTCCCCATGATCTCCCCTCATGGACACCCCCGATCTCTCCGCCATGATCTCCCCTCATGGACACCCCCGATCTCTCCTCCATGATCTCCCCTCATGGACACCCCCGAACTCTGCCATGATCTCCCTTCATGGACACCTCTGATCTCTCCTCCATGATCTCCCCTCAGGGACACCCCCGATCTCTCCGCCATGATCTCCCCTCATGGACACCCCCAATCTCTCCGCCATGATCTCCCCTCAGGGACACCCCTCATCTCCCCCATGATCTCCCCTCATGGACACCCCCGATCTGTCCCCCATGATCTCCCTTCATGGACACCCCCATCTCCTCCATGATCTCCCCTCACAAACATGGACACCCCCGATCTCTCCTCCATGATCTCCCTTCATGGACACCCCCATCTCCTCCATGATCTCCCCTCACAAACATGGACACCCCCATCTCCTCCATGATCTCCCCTCACAAACATGGACACCCCCGATCTGTCCCCCATGATCTCCCCTCTTTCCCTCTCTCTCCCCTCCCGCCGCTGACGTTCCTGACGTGCCCCCCCCGCCCGCTCCCCCCGGCGCTGGCGGGAACGGCGCGTGCCCTCCCCGCCCTGGCTACGTGCAGTTCCCCACGAGGCGCCGCGCGCGCCCCCCGCCCGCGGGAACGGCCCGCGCCGCACGTTCGCGCCCCCGCCCCGCCCGCCCGCCGGCTCGCCGGGGGAGGCGGGGCGGCACCGGCCAATGGCGGCGGGAGGCGCCGAGGGGGCGGCCAATGGCGACGCGAGCTGCGGGGAAAGTCCCGCCCCCTCTCGGGCGTCCACGGTGGCGTCAGAGGTGGGCGGTGCTTCCCGCGCTTTAACTGCGACCTCGGCCCTGCAGCGGCCTCAGTCCTTCAGTGCCCGCGGCTCCTCAGCTTTTCGGGTTCTTTAGCGGCCTCGGTTTTTAACCGCCCGCGGTTCTTCAGCGGCCCTAGTCCCTCAGCGGCCTCAATCTCCCAGCGGCCTTAATATCCCAGCGGCCTCGGTTCTTCGCCGCCCGCGGTTCTTCAGCGCCCTCAGTCCCTCAGAGCCCCCGGTTCTTCAGCGCCCTCCGTGGCCTCGGTTATTTAACCGCCCGCGGTTCTTCAGCGCCCTCAGTGCCTCAGTCCCTCAGAGCCCGCGGTCCTCCAAAGCCCTCAGCGGCCTCGGTTTTTAACCATCCGCGGTTCTTCAGCGCCCTCAGTCCCCATCCGCCGTCTCGGTTCTTCACCGCCCGCGGTTCTTCAGTGCCCTCAGTCCCTCCGCCGTCTCGGTTTTCAACCACCCGCGGTTCTTCAGCGGCCTCGGCCCCTCAGCAGCCTCAGTCCCCCAGAGCCCTCGGCTCTTCACCGGCCTCGGTCCCTCAGCCCCCTCGGCCCCTCAGCGGTCTCGGTTCTGCAGCCCCCTCGGCCCCTCACCACCTTCAGTGCCTCAGCGGCCTCGGTTCTTCAGCACCCGCGGGCCCTCAGAGCCCCTCAGGGCTTTTGTCCCCCTCAGTCCCTGGACACTCTCAGTCCTTCTGCCCCCTCAGCCTTTCAGTATTTTTAGCCCCCTTCACCTCTCAGCCCACTCATCATCCTCAGTCTTTCAGCCCCTCAGTCCCTTCATTCCCACATTCCCTTCAAGCCCCTTATTCCCTTCATCTCCTTATTCCCCTCATCCCCCTCAGTCCCTTAATTCCCTTATTCCCCTCATCTCATTCCCTTCATTCCCTTCATTTCCTTATTCCTTTCATCCCCTTATTCCCCCCATCCCCCCTCAGTCCTTTCATTCCCTCAATTCCCCTTATCCCCCTTTCATTCCCTTCACCCCCCGATTCCCCTCATCTGAATTTCCTAATTTCTCTCATTCCCTCATCCTAATTCTCTAATCCCCCTCATTCCCTGATTTCTTACTCCCCAATTCCCCATCCCCTCATTCCCATTCCCCCATCCCCAAATTCCCCTCAATCCCAATTTTCCCTCAACCCAATTTCCTAATTCCCCTCATCCCCTAATTCTCCCCATCCCCTCATTCCCTAATTTCCTTAAACCCCCTCATTCCCCTCATCCCCTAAATCCCCTCATCCCAATTCCCTAATCCCCTAATTCCCTAAATTCCCTCATCCCCTAATTCCCCTCATCCCCTCTTCCCTTTTTGCCTAATTTCGCTCATCCCCTCATTCCCCTCATCCCCTAATTCCCTAATTTCTTGTTCCCTGTTTCCCCAATTTCCCTCATTACCATGCCCCCATCCCCTCATTCCCCTCATTCCCTTCATTCCCCATCCCCAAATTCCCCTCAGTCCCAAATTTCCCTCATCCCAATTTCCTAATTCCCCTCATCCCCTAAATTCTCCCCATCCCCTCATCCCCTAATTTCCCTAAATCCCCTCATTCCCCTCATCCCAATTCCCTCTTTCCCCTCATCCCCTAATTCCCATAATTCCCTATTTCCCCTCATTTCCCTAATTCCCCAAATTCCCTAATTCCCCAAATTCCCTAATTTCCCTCACCCCAATTCCATAATTCCCCTCATCCCCTCATTCCCTCTTTTCACTTTTCCCTAATTCCCCTCACCCCCAAATTTCCCCCATTCCCTCATCCTCTAATTCCCCAAATTCCCCAAATTTCCCTCATCCCAATTCCCTCATTCCCTAATTCTCCAAATTCCCTAATTTCCCTCATTCTCTAATTCCCCAAATTCCCGAATTCCCCTCATCCCCAAATTTCCCCCATTCCCTCATCCTCTAAATCCCCTCATTCCCAAATTCCCCTTATCCCAATTCCCTCATTCCCCTCATTCCCTAATTCCCCTCATTCCCAAATTTCCCTCACCCCAATTCCCTAATTCCCCTCATTCCCTCTTTCCACTTTTCCCTAATTTCCCTCATCCCCAAATTTCCCCCACTCCCTCATCCCCTAATTCCCCAAATTCCCTAATTTCCCTCATCCCAATTCCCTCATTCCCCTCATTCCCTAATTCCCCAAATTCCCTAATTTTCCTCATCCCAATTCCCTCATTCCCTAATTCCCCTCATCCCCAAATTTCCCCCATTCCCTCATCCTCTAATTCCCCAAATTCCCTAATTTCCCTCATTCCCTAATTCTCCAAATTCCCTAATTCTCCAAATTCCCTAATTTCCCTCATTCTCTAATTCCCCAAATTCCCTAATTCCCCTCATCCCCAAATTTCCCCCATTCCCTCATCCTCTAAATCCCCAAATTCCCAAATTTCCCTCATCACAATTCCCTCATTCCCCTCATTCCCTAATTCTCCAAATTCCTGAATTTCCCTCATCCCAATTCCCTAATTTCCCTTATTCCCCTCATCCCCTAATTCCCCTCATTCCCTAATTTCCCTTATCCCAATTCCCAAATTCCCCTCATCCCCTAATTCCCAAATTTCCTTCATTCCCAGCAATCCTTGTGGGGCCGCAGGGAAAACCTCAGGAAAATTCGGGAACATTCCAGAAAAACCTCTCCGTGTTTTCCCATTTCTGCTTCCATCCCACCCAGAAAAACCCAAAACTTCCCGAGGATTTCCCCTTCTCCCACTCTTTTCCAAAATCCTGGAATTTTCATTGGGATGGGAAGAGTGATCCCAGAATCCTGGGATGGGATCTGGGAGGGATCCAATCCCATTGGAGGAGAATTTTGGGATCCAGGAAGGAATTTTGGGAATTCCCTGGGAATTGGGGACTCCAGGAAGGGTCTCCATTCCCTTTTCCATCCCAAATCCCATAAAAATCCCTCAGGATGGATCCTGGATCCCAGAATCCCAGAATTCCATTGATGGGATCCATGGACCTTCAATCCCATCCCATTCCCACCCTGACTCCTCTCTGGGAAGGAATTTTGGGAATTCCCTGGGAGTTGGGGACTCCCCTTCCCTTTTCCATCCCAAATCCCATAAAAACCCCTCAGGATGGATCCTGGATCCCAGAATCCTGGGATGGTTTGGGATGGGATCCACGGACCTTCAATCCCGTCCCATTCCCACCCCACAATTCTGGGATTTTCCAGCCTTTCCTTGGACACTCCCAGGGATTCTCTGGGAATTCCAGCCCAAATCCCTCCCAGATTTCCGGGATTTTTGGGGGACTTTCTGGGAATTTTTTTTGAGATTTGACATTTTCTGTGGGATTTGGGGATTTTTGGGATCACTGGGATACCCCAGGAATTCCTTCCCCAATCCCATTTCCCTCTTTCCCAGGGAATTCCCTCCATTCCCAGCTCCCCCAGCCTGGCATTGGATCCATCCCCATCCCAGCTCCTCTCTGGGCAGGAATTTTGGGAATTCCCTGGGAATTGGGGACTCCAGGAAGGGTCTCCCTTCCCTTCTCCATCCCCAAATCCCATAAAACCCCCTCGGGATGGATCCTGGATCCCAGAATCCCAGAATTCCATTGATGGGATCCATGGACCTTCAATCCCATCCCATTCCCACCCCACCATTCCCAACCTCCTCCTTTTATATTTATTTCCATTTCATTTTAATTCATTATTTCTTAGTATTTGAATTAATTAATTAATTAATTAATTAATTTATATTTCAATTTTTTTCATTTTATTTTATTTATTATTTAATAGTATTTTTATTCCTCATTTGTATTTATTTTTATATTTATTCAAGCTTTATTTTAATTCATTGCTCATTAGTGCTTTAAGGATTTATTTATTTCTTCTATTAAAATTTAATTTCAATGTGTTATTTGGTATTATTTTAATTCCTTATTTATTTATTATTTTTGTAAGTATTTAATTAAAAATATTATTGCTTATTTGTATTTTATTGCCTTATTTCTATTTATTATTTTATACTTAATTTTTTTTATTATTATTTATTAATATCATTTAATTCATTATTTTAAGATTTAATTTTGATTCTCTTTTAATTTATTATTTAATTGTATTTTAATTAATCATTTTGGTTTATTATTGTTACATTTATTTAAATTCTATTTTAATGTATTATTTATTGGTATTTAGTTTTATTATTTTCTATTTTATTTATTTTATTTTATTATATTTTATTTTCATATTTATTCCTTTATTTAATTGATTTTATAATTTTAAATATTTTTATATTTATTTAATTTAATTTAATTTTAATTTATTTTTCATTACTAATTTTGCCATTTTATTTATTATTTTTATTTTATTATCACTTTATTGTTCATTAGTAAAAATTCATAATTTCATTTATTTTAATATTTTCTAAATTTTATTTTAATTATTTACTATTTAAATTTATTATTTAATTTATTATCATTAGAGTTATTTCATTTAAAATTCATTATTAATTTATTATTTATTAGTATTTTAATTTATTATTTTCCTAATTATAATGTTATTTATTATTTATCATATTCAATTTTTTATTTATTAATATCTATTTTTCTAATTAAAATCATTCTATTCTCTATTGTTTAATATTATTTTATTATTATATTTCTTACGAGTATTTTACCTTTATTAATTTTATTTATTATTTTCTTATTTCTTAATTATTTCTAATTTATTTTTAATATTAATATATTATCAGTATTAATTATTATTATATTTATATATTAAAATATTTCTTATATTCTTATTTATTTATTAATATTTATTCATTTATTATTAATTTTATTCTATTATCCATTGTCCAATATGGTTTTATTGATTGGTTTTTATTGATTATTTATTGATTTTTTTTTTCCTGAAAAATCAGGAAAAAAAAGAAGAAACATCAGGAAAAAAACAGGAAAAAAAAATGGAAAAATGAGGGAAAAATGAGAAAAATCAGGGAAAAATCAGGAAAAAAATCAGGGAAAAAAAAAGGAAAAATGAGGAAAAAAAATCAGGAAAAAAAAAGGAAAAATGAGGGAAAAATCAGAAAAATCAGGAGGAAAAAAAGGAAAAATATTTTTAAAAATCAGGGGAAAAGATTGGGGGAAAATCTGGGGGAAAATCAGAATAAAATCAGGAAAAACCTCTGGAAAAAAACCAGAAAAAAATCAGGAAAAAAACTGGGGAAAATCTCAGAAAAATCGGGAAAATTTGGGGGAAAAAATCAGGAAAAATCAGAAAAAAATCTGGAAAAGTCGGGGAAAATCAAGAGAAGGGAAATGGAAATATACAGAAAAATCAGGGGAAGAATTGGAAAAATCAGGAAAAATTAGTTTTAAAAAGGAGGAAATTCAGAGGAAAAAATCAGGAAAATTTAGGGAAAAATCAGGAAAAAAATCTGGGAAATTCAAGGGAAAATGAGTGGGAAAATCAGGAAAAATCTGGAAAGAATGGGAGGATTTTGGGGATAAATCCAGAAATTTTGGGGATAATTTTGGGATTTCTGTGCTGGATTTTGTGGAATAGATTTGGGATTTTTGTGCTGGATTTTGGGATCATTTTGAGATTTTTGTGCTGGATTTTGGGAATAAATTTTGGATTTCTGTGCTGGATTTTGGGAATAAATTTGGGATTTCTGTGCTGGATTTTGGGATTATTTTGGGATTTCTGTGCTGGATGTTGGGAATAAAGTTGGGATTTTTGTGCTGGAGTTTGGGGATAAATTTGGGATTTCTGTGGTGGTTTTGGGAATACTTTTGGGATTTCTGTGCTGGATTTTGGGAATAAATTTGGGATTTCTGTGCTGGATTTTAGGAATAAATTTGGGATTTCTGTGCTGGATTTTGGGAATACTTTTGGGATTTCTGTGCTGGATTTTGGGAATAAATTTGGGATTTCTGTGCTGGATTTTGGGAATAAATTTGGGATTTCTGTGCTGGATTTTGGGATTATTTTGAGATTTCTGTGCTGGAGTTTGGGGATAAATTTGGGATTTCTGTGGTGGTTTTGGGAATACTTTTGGGATTTCTGTGCTGGATTTTGGGAATAAATTTGGGATTTCTGTGCTGGATTTTGGGAATAAATTTGGGATTTCTGTGCTGGACTTTTGGGAATAAATTTGGGATTTCTGTGCTGGATTTTAGGAGTAAATTTGGGATTTCTGTGCTGGATTTTGGGAATACTTTTGGGATTTCTGTGCTGGATTTTGGGAATAAATTTGGGATTTCTGTGCTGGATTTTAGGAATAAATTTGGGATTTCTGTGCTGGATTTTGGGAATACTTTTGGGATTTCTGTGCTGGATTTTGGGAATAAATTTGGGATTTCTGTGCTGGATTTTGGGAATAAATTTGGGATTTCTGTGCTGGATTTTGGGAATAAATTTGGGATTTCTGTGCTGGAGTTTGGGGATAAATTTGGGATTTTTCTGCTGGATTTTGGGAATAAATTTGGGATTTCTGTGCTGGATTTTGGGGATAATTTTGGGATTTCTGTGCTGGATTTTGGGATAATTCTGGCAAAGCGGGATGGGGAGAAGGGAATTCCTGCACTTCTGGCCCCGTTTGGGTTTCAGGGGTTCAGCCCCGGCCCCATTTGGGGTTCAGGAGTCCGGCCCCGTTTGGGGTTTTGGGGTTCAGCCCCATTTGGGGTTCAGCCCCATTTGGGGTTCAGCCCCATTTGGGGTTCGGCCCCATTTGGGGTTCGGCCCTGGCCCCATTTGGGGTTCGGCCCTGGCCCCATTTGGGGTTCAGCCCTGGCCCCATTTGGGGTTCAGCTCTGGCCCCATTTGGGGTTCAGCTCTGGCCCCATTTGGGGTTCAGTTCTGGCCCCATTTGGGGTTCGGCCCTGGCCCCATTTGGGGTTCAGTTCTGGCCCCATTTGGGGTTCGGCCCTGGCCCCATTTGGGGTTCAGCTCTGGCCCCATTTGGGGTTCGGCCCTGGCCCCATTTGGGGTTCAGCTCTGGCCCCATTTGGGGTTCAGTTCTGGCCCCATTTGGGGTTCCGGGGTTCGGCCCCACCCGCAGCCGCGCCCAGCCCGGCTCAAAGTCCCGCGGATTTCCCGGGAATCATTAACGGGAACGGGGGCGGGGCCGGGACCTTCGGACCCCACACGGGACACGGCAGCGCCTTCCCACAGGGAACGGGGCCATCCCACAGGGAACGGGGCCATCCCGACGGGAACGGGGCCATCCCACAGGGAACGGGGCCATCCCGAGGGGAACGGGGCAATCCCGAGGGGAACGGGGCCATCCCACAGGGAACAGGGCCATCCCGAGGGGAACGGGGCCATCCCGACGGGAACGGGGCCATCCCGAGGGGAACGGGGCCATCCCACAGGGAACAGGGCCATCCCGAGGGGAACGGGGCCATCCCGACGGGAATGGGATCATCCCGAGGGGAACGGGGCCATCCCGAGGGGAACGGGGCCTTCCCGAGGGGAACGGGGCCATCCCACAGGGAACGGGATCATCCCGATGGGAATGGGGCCATCCCCTGGAAAATGGGATTGTCCTACAGGGAATGGGATTGTCCTACAGGGAATGGGATCATCCAATGGGAACGGGGTCATCCTACAGGGAACGGGGCCATCCCGAGGGGAACGGGGCCATCCCGACGGGAACGGGATTGTCCTAACAGGGAATGGGATCATCCAATGGGAACGGGGTCATCCTACAGGGAATGGGATTGCGCTGGGATTGGGATGGGATCCCCACCCCATTCCCACCCCATTCCCAGTGGGATCCCCCAAATCCTCGCCCCCTTTGAGGAAATCCCATAATTGCAGCTCCTCCTCCCGTCCCAGCCCCTTTTCCCAAACTTTGGACTCTCAAATCCCAAAATTCCCTCCAGGCTGAGCCCTCCCCGTATTCCCGGGGTTCTTTTGGGATATTTGGGAATCCCCCCGGCCCCGTGAACCCCCCAGCACCTGGGATTTGGCCTCGAAATCCCAAATAAACTCCGGGATTTATTCCCAAATTCCCAGTGGGAATTCCCACTCAGCAAATTCCCACTCCCCAAAGGGGATCCTGCCCCCCAAAAAGGAAGCCCAGGTACCCCAAAAAGGGGATCTGGCACCCCAAAATCCGCACCCAAGAACGGGGATCCTGCACCCCAAAAAGGGGGAATTTTTACCCTCAAATCTGCACCCCAAAAAGGGATCCTGCACCCCAAAATCAGCACCCCAAAAGGGGATCCTGCACCCCAAAAAGGGACCTGGAACCCCCAAAATTGGCACCCTAAAGAGGGATCCTGCACCCCAAATCGGTGTCCCCAAATCTGCACCCCAAAAAGAGATCTGGCACCCCCAAATCTGCACCCCAAAAGGGGACCCGGCACCCAAAAAGGGGGGAATCTGTCACCTCCAAATCTGCACCCCAAAAAGGGATCGGGCACCCCGAAATCGGCACCCCAAAAAGGGGATCCTGCACCCCAAAATCGGCACCCCCAAAAAGGGGGAATTTTCACCCCAAAATCGGCACCCAAAAAGGGGATCCGGCACCCCCAAATCTGCACCCCAAAAAGGGGATCCTGCACCCCAAAAGGAGGAATCTGTCACCCCCAAAACTGCACCCCATAAAGGGATCCTGCACCCTAAAACTGGCATCCAAAAAGGGCACCCTACACCCCAAAAAGGCACCCAGCATCCCTGAGATTGGCACCCCCAAATCTGGACCCCAAAAAGGGATCCTGCACCCCCAAAAGGCACCCTGAGAGGGGATCTTACACCCCAAAAATGGGGAACCCCCACCCCAAAAGGGGATCCTGCACCCCAAAAAGAGGGATCCTGCACCCCAAAATCTGCACCCCAAAACCAGATCCTGCACCCCACATCGGTGTCCCCAAATCAGCACCCCAAAAAGGACCCAGCACCCCAAAAACGGGGATCCGGCACCCCAAAATCTGCACCCCAAAACCAGATATTGCACCCCAAATCGGGATCCTGCACCCCAAATCTGTGTCCCCAAATCTGCACCCCAAAAAGGACCCGGCACCCCCAAATCTGCACTCCGAAAAGGGATCCAGCACCCCCAAAATCTGCACCCCAAAAAGGGACCCTGCACCCCAAAGAGGCACCTAAAAGGGATACTACACCCCAAAAATGGGGGAACCCCCACCCTCAAAATTGACATCCTAAAAGGGGATCCTGCACCCCAAATCTGTGTCCCCAAATCTGCACCCCAAAAAGGATCCGGCACCCCAAAATCTGCACCCCAAAACCGGATTCTGCACCCCAAAAGGAGGAATCTGTCACCCCAGATCTGCACCTCAAAACGAGATCTGGCACCCCATAAAGGGATCCTCTGCACCCCCAAAACCCACACCCCAAAAAGGGGGAATTGTCACCCCAAAATCAGCGCCCCGAAAAGGGATCCTGCACCCCAAAAGGAAGAATCTTTCACCCCCAAATCTGCACCCCGAAACCAGATCTGGCACCCCTAAAAGGGGATCCTGCACCCCAAAAACGGATCCTGCACCCCAAAATCGGCACCCCAAAAACAGACCCTGCACCCCAAAAACAGACCCTGCACCCCAAAAAGGGGGATCCTGCACCCCAAAATGGATCCTGCACCCCAAAAAGGGGATCCTGCACCCCCAATCCGTGTCCCCAGATCTGCCCCCCAAAAGGGGATCCAGGATGGGAGATCCAGGATGGATCGGGGTGCGGGATGGACGGGAATTCGGGATGGGGATCCAGGAGAGATGGGAATTCGGGATGGGGATCTGGGATGGACAGGAATTCAGGATGGGGATCTGGGATGGGGATCTGGGATGGATGGGAATTTGGGATCACGATCCAGGAAAGATGAGAGTTTGGGAATTTGGGAGGGGGATCCAGGAGAGATGGGAATTCGGGATGGGGATCTGGGATGGACGGGAATTTGGGATCAGGATGTGGGATGGGGATCTGGGATGGATGGGAATTTGGGATGGGGATTTGGGATGGGGATCTGGGATGGATGGGGATCCAGGATGGACGGGAATTTGGGATGGGGATCTGGGATGGGGATCTGGGATGGGGATCTGGGATGGGGATCTGGGATGGACGGGAATTTGGGATGGGGATCTGGGATGGGGATCTGGGATGGACGGGAATTTGGGACGGATGGGAATTTGGGATGGGGATTTGGGAGAGCCAGGAATTCAGGATGGGGATCCGGGATGGACGGGAATTTGGGAATTCAGGATGGGGATCCAGGAGAGATGGGAGTTTGGGGATGGGGATCTGGGATGGACGGGAATTTGGGATGGGGATTTGGGATGGGGATCTGGGATAGACGGGAATTTGGGATGGGGATTTGGGATGGGGATCTGGGATGGATGGGAATTCAGGATGGAGGAGAATCCAGGATGGGGAGAGATCCAGGGTGGATTGGGATTCAGGACAAGGAGATCCTGGATGGAGCCAGATCCAGGACAGGGATCTGGGATGGACGGGAATCCAGGATGGATCAGGATCCAGGACATGCAAGGATCTGGGATGGAGTGAGATCTGGGAGGGGTTGGGATCCAGGACCGGGATCCAGGACAGGGATCTGGGATGGATCAGGATCCAGGATGGACGGGAATATGGCATGGATCGAGGTCCAGGATGGATCGGGATCCAGGACAGGGATCTGGGACAGGGATCTGGGACAGGGATCCAGGATGGATCGGGATCTGGGACGGATCAGGATCCAGGACCAGGATCCAGGACAGGGATCCAGGATGAACGGGGATATGGCATGGATCGAGGTCCAGGATGGATCGGGATCTGGGCTGGATCAGGATCCAGGACAGGGATCTGGGACAGGGATCCAGGACAGGGATCCGGGATGGACGGGGATCCAGGATGGATTAGAGCCCCGGACAGGCAAGGATCTGGGCTGGATCATGATCTGGAACAGGGATCTGGGACAGGGATCCAGGATGGATCGGGATCTGGGCTGGATCAGGATCTGGAACAGGGATCTGGGACAGGGATCCAGGATGGATGGGGATCTGGGACGGATCAGGATCCAGGACCGGGATCCAGGACCGGGAGCTGGGAATCCCCTCCCATGAGCGCAGGACCCCCCCGGGCTGCTGGGGGATTCAGCGGTGCTGGTTTTGGGGTGCAGGGTCCATTTTGGGGTGCAGGATCCCTTTTGGGGTGCAGGATCCATTTTGGGGTGCAGGATCCCCATTTTGGGGTGCAGGATCCGTTTTTGGGGTGCAGGATCCCCTTCCAGGGAGCCTTTTTGGGGTGCAGGATCAATTTTGGGGTGCAGGATCCGTTTTTGGGGTGCAGGATCCCCTTCCAGGGAGCCTTTTTGGGGTGCAGGGTCTGGTTTTGGGGTGCAGATCTGGGGATGCCAATTTGGGGGTGCAGATCCTTTTTCGGGGTGCTGATTTCGGGGTTCCAGATCCCTTTTCGGGGTGCTGGATCCCCACATTTGGGGGGCGCAGGATCCCTTTTTGGGTGCCGATTTCGGGGGTTCCGGGTGCGTTTTTGGGGGTGCCGATTTTGGGATTCCAATTTCGGGGATGCTGGGTGCCTTTTGGGGGGTTATGATCCTTTCTTGGGGGTGCAGATTTGAGAGTGAGAATTCCCCTTTTGGGGGTGCCAGATCCCCTTTTTGGGGGGTACCTGGGCTTCCTCATTTTTGGGGTGCAGGATCCTCTTTTTGGGGTGTCGATTTCGGGGGTGCCGAGGTCCTTTTTTTCCTTTCCCCCTTTTTTCTCCTTCCCTCCCTTTTTTTGCTCCCCCTCCTTTTGGGGTAACCGGGGTCCCCCCAAGGGAGGGGCCAGGGGGACGCACCCAGAGGGGTCCCCTTTTTCCCGATTTCCCGGGGAAAGCAGGGGGGCGCCGGGGGGGAGGCAAGGGGAAGGGAATGGGGGGGACGGGAACAGCCGGGGGTGAAGAAATGGGGGAGTGTCCCCCTTTTTCCCTTTTCCCTTCCGCCCTCCTCCTTTTCTGACCTTCTTCCCCATTTTTCCATCTTTTTTCCCTTTCTCTCTCTTTATCCCTCCCCCCCTTCCCCCCCACATTTCCCATGCCTTTTTCCCCCTTCCGCCCCCCTTTTCTCCCCCATTTCCCCCTCTGCCATATCCCGACATTTCTCCCAATTTTTTCCCATTTTTCTCCCCTTTTTCCCCGTTTTTCTCCCCTTTTCCCTCCTTTTTCCCATCTCCCTTTTCCTTTTTCCCCCTTTCCCCCCCAATTTTTACCTTTCCCCTCCTTCTCGCCCCTTTTTTCCTTTTTCCCCTTTTCTCCCTTTTTCCATTTTCCCCTTTTTTTCCCTTTCCCTCTCTTTATCCCTTCTCCCCTTTTCCCCCCACATTTCCCCTCTTTTTCCCCTTTTTTCCTTTCCCCCCTTCCCCTCCCTTTTCTCCACCTTTCCCCTCCTTTTTCCCCTTTTCCCCCATTTTCCCCCAATTCCCCCTCTTTATCCCCCCTTTTCTCCCTTCCCCCATTCCCTCCCCCTTTTTTCCCCTTTTCCCCCATTTTCCCCCAATTCCCCTCTTTATCCCCCCTTTTCTCCCTTCCCCCATTCCCTCCCCCTTTTTTCCTTTTCCCCCCATTTCCCCTTTTATCCCTTCCCCCCCTTTCCCATATCCCACATTCCCTTTTTCCCCATTTTCTCCTCCTTTTTCCCTTTTCCCTCCTTTCCCCTTTTCACCTTCTCTCATTTCCCCTTTCCCCCTTTTTTCCCTTTCCCCTTTTTCCCCATTTTACCTTTCCCCTCCTTTCCCCCCTTTTTTCCCCTTTTCCCCTTTCCCCTTTTCTCCCTTTTCCCCTTTCCCCCATTTTCCCTTTCCCCTCCTTCTCACCCTTTTCCCCATTTCCCCCTTTTTCCCTTTCCCCCTCTTAATCCCTTCCCCCTTCCCCACTTTCCCCGCCTTTTTCCTTCCCTCCTTTTTCCCTTTCCCTTTTCCCTTTTCCCCTCCTTTTCCCCTTTTCCCTTTCCCCCTTTCCCCCTTCATCCCCTTTTTCCCTTTTCCCCATTTCTTCCCCTCTTTCCCATTTTCCCCATTCCCATTTCCCTTTCCCCCTTCTTCCCTCCTTTTTCCCCCCCTTCCCCCCACTTTCCCCCTTTTCCCATATCCCAAATTTCCCTCCCCTTTCCCCATTTCTCCCTTTTCTTTCCCCCTCTTTCCCCCCCTCTTTTTCTCCCATTTTTACCTTTCCCCTCCTTCTCACCCTTTTTTCCCTTTTTCCCCCTTTTTTCCCTTTCCCCCTCTTAATCCCTTCCCCCCTTTCCCCCACATTTCCCCTCATTTTTTCCCTTTCCCTGCCCTTTTTCCCCTTTTCCCCTCCTTTATTCCCCTATTTCCCTTTTCCCCGTTTCCCCCTCTTTATCCCCCTTTTCTCCCCATTTTTCCATTTTTTCCCTTTTCCCCCTTCTTCCCTCCTTTTCCCCCCCCCTTTTCCCCCTTTTCCCATATCCCAAATTTCCCCCCCTTTTCCCCATTTTCTCCCCTTTTTTCTTCCCCCTCTTTTTCCCTTTTCCCCCTTTTTCTCCATTTTTACATTTCCCCTCCTTTCCCCCCTTTTTTCCCTTTTCCCCCTTTTTTCCCATTTCCCCCCTTTTTTCCCTTTTTCCTCTTTTTTCCCCTTTTCCCCCTTTCCCTCTCTTAATCCCTTCCCCTTTTTCCCCCCACATTTCCACTCCTTTTTTCCCTTTCCCTGCCCTTTTCCCCCTTTTTTCCCTTCCCCTTTTCCCTTTCCCCTCCTTTATTCCCCTATTTCCCTTTTCCCCCCCATTTTCCCCCGATTCCCCCTCTTTATCCCCATTTTCTCCCCCTTTTCTCCCCCCTTTTTCCCCCATTTTTTCCTTTTCCCTCTCTTTATCCCTTCCCCCCATTTCCTCTCCTTTTTCCCCATTTTCCTCCCCCTTTTTCCCCATTTTCCTCCCCCTTTTTCCCATTTTTCTCCCCCTTTTTTCCCTTTTTCTCCCCCTTTTTCCCCTTTTTTCCCATTTCCCCCCGATTTTTCCCCATTTCCAGCGCGGCTCTGCAGGGGGCAGCACCTTCCCGGCCCGTCCTGCAGAACTCCCCCGCGATTTCCCCTTCCCGAGGACTTTTCCTGGATTTATCCCAATTTTTTTCATGGATTTTTCATCGGTTTATCCCGGATATTTTCACGGATTTATCCTGGATTTTTCATGGATTTTTCCTGGATTTATCCAAATTTTTCCTGGATTTCTCCCAAATTTCTCCTGGATTTATACCAGATTTTTCCTGGATTTCTCCTGATTTTTTTCCTGCATTTCTCCCGGATTTTCCATGGACTTATCCCAAATATTTCATGGGTTTATCCCAACTTTTTCCTGGATTTATCCCAGATTTTTCGTGAATTTCCCACGGATTTTTTCATGGACTTTTTCCTGGATTTATCCCAGATTTTTCGTGAATTTCCCACGGATTTTTTCATGGATTTCTCCTGAATTTTTCATCAATGTATCATGGATTTTTCCTGGATTTATCCCTGATTTTTCTTGGATTTATCCCAAATTTTTCATGGGTTTATCCCAACTTTTTCCTGGATTTATCCCAGATTTTTCATGGATTTCTCCCAGATTTTTCCTGGATTTTCCTGAATTTCCCCTGGATTTTTCCTGAATTTTCCCTGGCTTTATCCCAGATTTTTCATGGGATTTTCGCTGGATTTCTCCCAAATTTCCCCTGAATTTTCCCTGGATTTATCCCAGATTTTTTCTGGATTTTTCCTGGATTTCTCTCGTATTTTTCCTGGATTTATCCAAGATTTTTCGTGGATTTCCCATGGATTTTTTCATGGATTTCTCCTGAATTTTTCATCAATGTATCATGATTTTTTCCTGGATTTATCCCTGATTTTTCATGGATTTATCCCAAATTTTTCCTGGATTTTTCCCAAATTTTTCATGGATTTCCCCCATATTTTTAATGGATTTCCCCCATATTTTTAATGGATTTCTCCCGGATTTTTCCTGGATTTATCCCAGATTTTTCCTGGATTTATCCCAGATTTCTCGTGGATTTTAATGGATTTCTCTCAGATTTTTCCTGGATTTATCCCAGATTTTTTGTGGATTTCTCATGGATTTTTTCATGGATTTCTCCCGAATTTTTCATGGATTTATCCCAGATTTTTTACGGCATTTTTCCTGAATTTTTCATGGATTTTCCCCGAATTTTTCCTGGCTTTATCCCAGATTTTTTATGGCATTTTGGATGGATTTCTCCCAAATTTTCCCTGAATTTTTCCTGGCTTTATCCCAAATTTTTCATGGATTTATCCTGTACTTTTCATGAATTTATCCTGGATTTTTCCTGAATTTTCCCTGTCTTTCTCCCGAATTTTTCCTGGCTTTATCCCAGATTTCTCCTGGATTTTCGATGGATTTCTCCCATTTTTGGGGAGTTTTGGGGATTTTCCTGGCCGGGGCTCAGGTGCGGCCGCAGTCGGAATTCCCAGCTCGGCCTCCCCCGGGCCTCCCAACCCTCTCCTGTTTTTCTGCTCCCCATTCCCAGCGGGAATTTCGGGGTAAACAACTCCTGAAAATCCTCGGGAAAAATCAGGGAGAGAGGAGGGCACGGAGCAGGGGATCCAGGCTGAGGTGAGGCACAATTTGGGAATGATTTGGGAATAATTTGGGAATGATTTGGGGAAAAATTCCTGCCCTGGGAGGTGGGGAAGGGATTTGGGATTGTTGGGTCTGGGAGTGTCCAAGGAAAGGTTGGAAAATCCCGGAATTGTGGGGTGGGAATGGGATGGGATTGAAGGTCCGTGGATCCCATCTGGAGAATTTTGGGATTCTGGGATCCAGGATCCATCCTGAGGAGTTTTTTTATGGGATTTGGGGATGGAGAAGGGAAGTGGAGTCCCCAATTCCCAGGGAATTCCCAAAAATTCCTTCCCAGAGAGGAGTCAGGGTGGGAATGGGATGGGATTGAAGCTCCATGGATCCCATCTCCAACCATTCCGGGATTCTGGGATCCAGGATCCATCCTGACGGATTTTTATGGGATTTGGGATGGAGAAGGGAAGGGAGACCCTTCCTGGAGTCCCCAATTCCCAGGGAGTTCCCAAAATTCCTTCCCAGAGAGGAGCTGGGATGGGGATGGATCCAATGCCAGGCTGGGAGAGCTGGGAATGGAGGGAATTCCCTGGGAAAGGGAAATGGGATTGGGGAAGGAATTCCCAGAGAATCCCCGGATCCCAAGGAAAGGTCGGAGCACCCTGGGATGGGGAAGGGTCGGGGTTGGGGTTTCAGCTCCTGTCCCACCCAAAGCATTCCCAAATCCCGGAATTTCAGCTCCCGTCCCACCCAAAGCATTCCCAAACTCAGGAATTTCAGGGGAAGGGTCGGGGTTGGGATTTCAGCTCCTGTCCCACCCAAAGCATTCCCAAATCCAGGAATTTCAGCTCCTGTCCCACCCAAAGCATTCCCAAATCCAGGAATTTCAGCTCCTGTCCCACCCAAAGCATTCCCAAATCCCGGAATTTCAGCTCCCGTCCCACCCAAGCCATTCCCAAATCCCGGAATTTCAGGGGAAGGGTCGGGGTTGGGGTTTCAGCTCCCGTCCCACCCAAAGCATTCCCAAATCCCGGAATTTCAGGGGCCAACACGGCCCTGGCTGAGGCAGCGCCCGGAGCTCGGCCGGACTGGGGCCGGGCTGGGGGACAGCGAGGGGACACCGAGGGGACAGCGAGGGGACACCGGGAACGATCCGGGGCTGAGGGCAGCGAGGGGACAGCGAGGGGCTCTGGGGGCTGAGGGCACTGAGGGGACACCGGGGGAGACCCGGAGGGCACCGAGGCTGAGGGCACAGCGGTGACACCGGGGACCTCCCGGGGCTGAGGGCACCGAGGGGACACCGCGAAGGATTCGGGCTGAGGGCACTGAGGGGACACCGGGAACGATCCGGAGCTTAGGGCACTGAGGGGACACCGAGGCTGAAGGCACCGAGGGGACACCGGGAAGGACCCGGGGCTGAGGGCACCGAGAAGGCACCAGGGCTGAGGGCACAGTGGTGGCACCGGGAACGATCCGGAGCTGAGAGGCACCGAGAGGCTGAGGGCACCGAGAGGGCACCGGGGCTGAGGGCACAGTGGTGACGCCGAACTGCTCCCGGGGCTGAGGGCACCGAGAGGGCACCGGGGCTGAGGGCACAGTGGTGGCACCGGGAACGATCCGGGGCTGAGGGCACCGAGAGGGCACCGGGGCTGAGGGCACAGCGGTGGCACCGGGAACGATCCGGGGCTGAGAGGCACCGAGAGGCTGAGGGCACCGAGAGGGCACCGGGGCTGAGGGCACCGAGAGGGCACCGGGGCTGAGGGCACAGTGGTGACGCCGAACTGCTCCCGGGGCTGAGGGCACCGAGAGGGCACCGGGGCTGAGGGCACAGCGGTGGCACCGGGAACGATCCGGGGCTGAGGGCACGGCGGGGTCCCGGAGCTGAGGCCAAGGTGGTGACACCGAGAAGTTCCCGGGGCCGAGCGGTGACACCGCGGAGCTTCCGGAGCCGAGGGCACAGCGGTGGCACCGGCAGGGATCGGGAACCGAGGGCAGAGCGGTGGCACCGGGCAGCGATGCCCGGGCCCGGCCCTCAGCCGCCCCTCAGCGCCGGCCGCCCTCAGCCGCCAATATGGCGCCGCCTTCCCCTTCCGTTCCCCTTCCCCTTCCCGTCCCCGTCCCCGGCCCGGCCGCAGCAGCGGGGCCGCCCCGGGCCCGCAGCGCGGCGCCGGCGGCAGAAGATGGCGGCCCGCGGCTCCGAGGCCTCGGCTGGCGGAGGAGGAGGAGGAAGGGCAGGAGGAGGAGGAGGATCCATCCCCAGCGGAGCTCCGCCGCCACCGCCCCCTTCGTCCTCCATGCCCAGCTCCGCCCCGTCCCGCCGGGAGGAGGGAGGATCGCGGCGAGCCCGAGCCGGAGCCCCGCAGCCGCGCCGCGCCGCCCAGCCGAGGGGCCCCGGCCGGCCCGGGGGGAGCCCCTGAGGGGGAGCCGGGGCCGCCAGCACCGCCCGCCGCCCTCCCCCGGGCGGCTCCCGCAGGCCGCAGCCCCCGGGGCCCGGCCCGGCCGCGGGAGTCGCTGCGGCGCTGCCCGCGGCCTCGGCCCTGGCAGCGGCAGGTGAGTGCGAGCGAGCGAGCGAGCGAACGAGCGGGGCCCCGCGGGCGGAGCCGCGGCCGCGCCGCTTCCCCGCGGCTCCCCCGGCAGCTGTCACCGGGCTGGGCAGGGCAGCGAGGCGGCGGCGAGGCTCCCCGCTCCTTCCCGGCCATGGCGGCCGCCGCCTCCCCCTCTCTCTCTCTCTCTCTTTCCCTCTCCGTCTCCCTCTCCTTCGCTCCGTCCCCTCCCCTCGCTCCGTGCCCGCCCTCCGCCATCGCTCCCCCCTCAGGGACCCCGCGCTCCCTCCTCCCTCAGCCGCCCCCTCAGGGCTCGGCTCGGCGTGGGTTGAAAGTTGATTGCAAAAGTCCCACCGCGCTCCGGCCTCTTCACCTTCTCCTTCCTTCCTTCCTTCCTTGCTCTGCTCGAAATTCCCGACCTCATTCCCGGCTTTTTTTTTTTTTTTTTTTTTAATTTATTTTTAATTTTTTTTTTTTTTTAATTTGGAAAATGGCACCGCCGCCCCCGGCAATGGGGGACGGGCCCTGGGGTGGGGTTGGCAGCGCTTTGTGTGAGGGTGACATTCCCAAAATATCCTCAAATATCCCCAAATATCCACAAAATATCCCCAAATATCCACAAAATATCCTAAAATAACCCCAAAATCTTCAGGATCTCCCAGCTCCAGGTGCCTCTGGAGCAGCATTCCCGATCCAGGTGCATCCAGAGCAGCTCCTTGCAGGGGGCTCGGGGCCCTCCATTTTCAAATATTCCCAATTTATTTCCTCTTTTTTCCATCAATTTTCCCTAATTCCCAAAATTTCCCCATTTTTCTCCCCTCAATATTCCACAATTCCCAGAAATTTCCCCATTTTTCTGCCCCAGTTTTTCCCTCATTCCCAATTTTCCCCTTTTCTAACCCCTCAATTTTCCACAATTCCGATTTTTTCCCTTTTCCTTCCCTAAATTTCCTGAAATTCCCAAATTTTTCCTTTTCCCTTCCCTAAATTTTCCCTGATTCCCAAATTTTCCCTTTTTAACCCCTCATTTTCCCACAGTTCCAAATTTTTCCCCTCAGTTTTCCACAATTCCCAATTTTTTCCTATTTTCTCCCTAAATTTCCCAAAATTCCCCAAATTTTCCCTTTTTTTGCCCCAATTTTTCCCACAATAACCAAACTTTTCCCCTCGATTCTCCAGAATTCCCAAAATTTTCCTTTTTTATTCCCTAAATTTTCCATAAATCCAAATTCCCCCCCCAATTTTCCACAATTCCCAAATTTTTCCTTTTTTTCTTCCCCAAATTTCCCAAAATTCCCCAAATTTTTCCATTTTTGGCCCCAATTTTTCCCGAATTTCCAAATTTTTCCTTTTTTAACCCCTCAGTTTTCCATAATTCCCAATTTTCTATTTTTTCTTCCTTAAATTCCCTGAAATTCCCCAAATTTTTCCTTTTTTTCTTGTTAAATTTCCCACAATTCCCAATTTTCCCCCCAATTTTTCCCCAAATTCCCAAAATTTCCCTTTTTTCTTCCCAAAATTTTCCACAATTCCCCAAAATTTCCCTTAATTCTGATTTTTTTCCCATTTTTCTTCCCAAAATTCACAAATTTTTCCTCTTTTTCCCCCTAAATTTTCCCAAATTCCCCAGATTTTCCCTTTCTTCTTCCCTAAATTTTCCATAATTTTGATTTTCCCCCATTTTTCTTCCAAAAATTCCCAAATTTTCCCCTTTTTTCTTCCCTAAATTTCCTGAAATCCCCAATTTTTCCCTTTTTGGCCCCATTTTTTCCCACAATTCCCAAAATTTTTCCTTTTCCCCCCAAATTTTCCCAAAATTTCCCTTTTTCCTTCCCTAATTTTCCCATAATTTCCATTTTTCCTTTCAAAATTTCCCAAAATTCCCCAAATTTTTCCCTTTTTTCTTCCCAAAATTCCCAAAGTTTTCATTTTCCCCACTAATTTTTCCATAATTCCCAAAATTTTCCATTTTTCTTCCCAAAATTTTCCAAAATTCCCCCAAATTTTCCTTTTTTTCCCTAAATTCCCATAATTCTGATTTTTTCCCATTTTTCTTCCCAAAATTCCCAAAATTTTCCTCTTTTTCCCCCTATAATTTCCCTAATTCCCATTTTTTCCCTTTTTCCTCCCTAAATTTCCTGAAATTCCCAAATTTTCCACCCAAATTTTCCCAAAATTCCCAAAATTTCCTTTTTCCTCCCCTAATTTTTCCATAATTCCCAAATATTTTCCTTTTTTCCTTCTCTAATTCCCAAATTTCACTTTTTTCTCTCCTCCATTCTCCACAATTCCCATTTTTTCCTTTCTAAATTTCCCAAAATTCCCCAAATTTTCCCTTTTTTCCCCCAATTTTTCCCACAATTCCCAAATTTTCCCTTTTTTATTCCCAAAATTTTCCATAAATCCACAATTTTTTCCTAAATTTCCTGAAATTCACAATTTTTTCCTTGTTTCTCCTCTGATTTTTTCCAAAATTCCCAAATGTTTTTCCTGGAAAAAAAGGAGGAAAAATTTGGATTTTTTGGGGGGAAAAGGGAGAAAAAAATTTGGATTTTTTTTTTAAATGGAGAAAATTCTGGGATTCTAATGGAAAAATATTGAAAATATTTGGATTTTGGGGGGAAAATATTGAAAATAGTTTGGTTTTTTGGAGGAAAATGGAGAAAATTTGGGGATTTTTATGGAAAAAATGAGAATATTTCAGGATTTTAATGGAAAATAAAGAAAATATTTGGATTTTTAGGGGAAAATTGAGGAAAAAATTGGATTTTTTTGGGAAAAAATGTGAAAATTCCAGGATTATCATGGGAAAATATTGAAAATATGTGGATTTTTAAATGAAACATGGAGAAGAAATTTGGATTTTTAGGGGAAAAATGAGTAAATTTGGGGATTTTTAGGGAAAAATGAGAATATTTCAGGATTTTCATGGGAAATAAAGAAAATATTTGGGTTTTTAGGGGGAAAATGGAGAAAAAATTTGGATTTTTTGTGGAAAAAAAGGAGGAAAATTGGATTTTTTTAAAAATGGAGCAAATTTCGGGATTAAATGGAAAAATATTGAAAATATTTGGATTTTTAAATGAAAAATGGAGAAAAAAATTTGGATTATTACGGGAAAATGGAGGAAATTTGTGGATTTTTAGGGAAAAAATGAGAATATTTCAGGATTTTAATGGAAAATATTGAAATATTTCAATTTTTAGGGAAAATTTGGAGAAAATTCCCAGATTTTCATGGGAAAATTGAGGAAATCCAGGAAATTTCTGGAATTTTTGGAGCTCTGGGTTTGGAAATTCAGGGAATTTTTTTCTTCCTGGATTTTCTGGAGAAAGTCTGCCCAGAGGAAAAACCCAGGAAAAATCTGGAAAAAATTTGGGATAAATCAGTTGAAAATCTGGGAAAAATTTGGGATAAATTCAGGAAAAATTCAGGAAAAATTAAGGAAAAATTCAGGAAAAATCCGGGAAAAATTCAGGAAAAATTCAGGAAAAATCCAGGAAAAATTCAGGAAAAATCCCGGGAAAATTCATGAAAAATTCAGGAAAAATTCGGGAAAAACTGGGAAAAATTCAGGAAAAATCCAGGAAAAATTCAGGGAAAATCCGGGAAAAATCCAGGAAAAATTCAGGAAAAATGCAGGAAAAATCCCAGAAAAATTCAGGAAAAATCCAAGAAAAATCCGGGGAAAATTCAGGAAAAATCGAGGAAAAATCCAGGAAAAATTCGGGGAAATTCAGGAAAAATCTGGAAAAAATCCAGGAAAAATTCAGGAAAAATCTAGGAAAAATTCAGGAAAAAAACGGGGAAAAATTCAGGAAAAATCCGGGAAAAATTCAGGAAAAATCTGGAAAAAATCCAGGAAAAATGCAGGAAAAATTCAGGAAAAATCCAGGAAAAATTCAGGAAAAATCCGGGAAAAATCCAGGAAAAATTCGGGGAAAATCCAGGAAAAATGCAGGAAAAATTCATGAAAAATCCAGGAAAAATTTAGGAAAAATCCGGAAAAATCCAGGAAAAATTCAGGAATAATTCAGGAAAAATTCGGGGAAATCCGGGAAAAATCCAGGAAAAATCTGGTAAAAATCTGGGAGAAGTTTGGTATAAATCCAGGAAAAAAATGGGATAAATCCCTGAAAAAATCCAAGAATTTACATGGAAAATTTGGGACAAATCCAGGAAAAATTCCATGAAAAATCCATGAAAAATTTGGGATAAATGCCTGAAAAAATTAGGATAAATGCAGGATGAAGCCATGGAAAAAATGAGGAGAAATTCCAGGAAAAATCCACAAAAAATCTGGGATAAATTTGAGATAAGTCCAGGGAAAATTCAGGAAAATTCCATAAAAAATTTGGGATAAACCCAGGAAAAATCCATGAAAAATCTGGGAGAAATTAAAGGAAAATTCAGGATAAATCCAGGATAAAGCCATGAAGAAATGAAGGGAAATCCAGGAAAAACCTGAAAAGAATTTGGGATAAATCCATGAAAAATCCAAGAAATTCAGAGTAAATTTGTGATGAATCCATGAAAAATTTGGAATAATTCCAGGAAAAATCCAGGAAAATTTTGTGAAAAATTCCATGAAAAAATCTGAGAAATCCCAGGAAAAATTCAGGATAAATGCAGGAAAAATCCATGAAAAATTCAGGAAAATTTTGGGATAAATCCCTGAAAAATTCAAGGTGAATTAGGGAAAATCTGGAAAAAAAACACAGGAAAAATTTTGGGAAAAATCCAGGAAAAATCTGGAAAAAATTTGGGATAAATCCATGAAAATTCCAGGAGAAATCCGTGATAAATTTGGGATAAATCCAGGAAAAATTTGGAATAATTCAATGAAAAATTCAGGAAAAATTTGGGAAAAAAAAATCCCTAAAAAATCCAGGAAAAATCCAAGAAATTCCCTGAAAAATTGAGGATAAATGCAGTAAAAATCCATGAAAACTTCAGGGAGAATTTGGGATAAATCCCTAGAAAAATCTGGAATAAATCTGTGAAAAATCCAGGAAAAAATCTGGGGAAAAAATTTGGGAAAAATCCAGGAGAAATCTGGGAAAAATCAATGAAAAATTTGGGATTTTCCCATTCCCAAAATCCCGGAAAAACTTGAAAAAAAAAACCCTCAGAATTCCCAAATTTTCTGCTCTTTCTCCTCTCTCCCGGCTGGAATTTTTTTGGGAATTTTCCCAAATTTCCTGGGATTTTTAGGGCCGAAAATTCCCAATTTTTTATTCCTGGAGGTTTTCTGGAATTCCCCAAATTTTCCCCAGAATTTCCTCAAATTTCCCAGAATTTTCTGGAATTTCCCCAGATTTTTCCTGGAATTTCCTCAAATTTTCCCAGATTTTCCCCAGAATTTCCCAAATTTTTCCTGCAATTTCCTTAAATTCCCCAGAATTTTCCAAGTTTTCCTGGAGTTTCCTCCAATTTTCTGGAATTTTTTGGAATTTCTTCAATTTTCTTGTAATTTCCTGAATTTTTCCCAGGAATTTTCTTAAATTTTCCAGAATTTTCTGGAATTTCCCAAAATTTTCCTGGATTTTCCTCAAATTTTCAGGAATTTCCTGGATTTTTCCCAGAATTTCCTCAAATTTCCCTAGAATTTTCCAAATTTTTCCCAGATTTTCCTCGAGCTTTCCCCAGATTTTTCTGGAATTTTCCCAGAATTTCCTCCAATTTTCTGGAATTTTCCACTGAATTTCCCGATTTTTTTTTCCCCTGGAATTTTTCCTTAAATTTTCCCCAGAATTTCCTGAATTTTCCCCAGAATTTCCTCCAATTTTCTTGGATTTCCTGAAATTTTTTGGAATTTCCTCAATTTTCCCCAGAATTTTCCCAGAATTCCCAGGATTTTCCCAGGAACTTTCTTAGATCTTCCAGAATTGTCAGGAATCTTCCCTGAAATTTCCCAATTTTTCTGGAATTTCCTTAAATTTTCCCAAATTTCCCCAGAATTTAATCATTTTTTCCTTGAATTTCCTCAAATTTTCTGGAATTTCCTGGGGGTTTTCCCAGAATTTCCTTGGATTTTCTGGGATTTTCCAGAATTTTCCCAGAATTCCCAATTTTTTCTTGGAATTTCCTTCAATTTTGTGGATTTTTCCTGGAGCTTTTCCCAAAATTTCCCATTTTCCCCAGATTTTAATGAAATTTTCCTGGAATTTCCTCAATTTTTCCCGGAATTTCCTCCAATTTTCCCCAAAATTTCCTGAATTTTTCCCTGAATTTCCTCCAATTTCCCAGGATTTCCTGGAATTTCCTGGATTTCCCCCAGATTTTTCTCACATTTTCTGGAATTTTTGGAGCTTTTCTCAGAATTTCCCATTTTTTCCCAGATTTTCCTCCAATTTTCTGCGATTTCCTGAATTTTTCCCAGAATTTCCTCAAATATTCCCAGATTTTTCCTGGAATTTCCTCAAATTTCCCCAAATTTCCCAGATTTTTCCTGGAATTTCCTAAAATTTTCCCAAATTTCCCATTTATTGCCGGATTTTCCTCACATTTCCCTGCAGTTTTCCTGGAATTTCCTGGATTTTTTTCCCCAATTCCCAGATTTTTTCCCAGATTTTCCTCATTTTCCCCAGGATTTCCAGGAATTTTCTCAAATTCCCCTGATTTTCCCCAAAATCTCCTCAATTTTTCCTGGAATTTCTTGGATTTTTCCCGGAATTTCTTCAAATTTTCCTGGAATTTCCTCAAATTTTTTGGTTTTTCCCAGAATTTTCCCAAAATTTCCCAAATTTTACCAGATAAATCCATCCCAGGAATTCCCCAAATCCCAAAATTTCTGGAAGAATCCAAAACTTTCTGGGAATTCTTGAAAAAACCCCAAAATTTCCCACCCTGACACAGAAAATAAAAAAAAAATTGGGAATATTGCCCCAAAATTTGGAAAAAATTGAGATTTTTTTTCCCCTCCAAAATTTCTAAAAAATCCCAAAATTTCATGAAAATCAGGAAAAATTCGGGAATTATTAGGATTTTTTTGGGGATCTTGGTGGATTTTAATGGAAATTTTGGAGATTTTTTAGGAATTTTTTTCAGATCTTTTTATTTTTTTAAAATTATTTTGGGGATTTTTAAAATTTCTTTTGTGTTTTTTGGGGATTTTTTTGTATTTTTTTTAGGATTTTTAAAAAAACTTTTTTGCAATTTTAATGGGTCGTTAAAATATTTGTGGATTTTTTGGGGAATTTTTTAGTTATTTTTTTATTCTTAGAGAATTTTTGGGGATTTTTTTAGGACTTTTAAGGGATTTTATTTGGGAATTTTTGGGTTTTTTTTATTTTTTAGGAATTTTATTTTTAAAATTTTTTTGCAATTTTAATGGAATTTTTTTGGAATTTTTGAGGATTTTTTTACGTTTTTTAAATTTTTTTTAGGATTTTGTGGGAGAATTTTTTTAAAATTTTTTTGAGATTTTTTTCTGGAATTTTTGGGGATTTTTTTAGGTTTTTTTTCTTGTAATTTTAGTAGAATTTTTGGAGATATTTGTGGAGGTCTTTGGAGTTTTTTTAGGATTTTTTTTATTTTTAAAGGATTTTTGGGGTTTTTTTTGGCATTTTTTAACATTTTTTAGGATTTTTGGGGGGATTTTTTTGTGATTTTTTTTTAGGATAATTTTTAGGATTTTTGGGGGGATTTAAATTTTTTTTTTTTTTTTTTGAGATATTTTTGGAAATTTTAGGGATTTTTTTTTTTAATTTAAATGAAAATTTTGGAGATATTTGTGGCTATTTTGGGATTTCTTTGGGGTCTCGGTGGGAATTTTTGAGAATTTTGGAATTTTGCTGATTTTTTATGGAGAATTTGGGAGTTTTTAAAAATATTTTTGTATGTTTTGGGGAATAATTGATGGAAAAACCTGAGGAAATTCCATCCTGAAAAAATCCCTTTAATCCCATCCCATAAATTCTCCCAAGATGAATCAATTTAAAATTTAAACAATTTAAATTAAATTTTACTGCATAAAAATCAATTTATTAAAAAAATAATTTAAATTAATTAAAAATTCATTAAAAATTTTTAGGAATTTCCCCCACTTTTACATCCAGCAAAAAAACCCAAATTCCATCAAAAATTCCTGAAAAAATCCCAAAATAATTCAAATTTTTTTTCTGTCTGCAGGATTTGGGACTGGAAATTGCCATGGAATTCCCGAGCTTTTAGGATTTCCCTGGAAAATCCCAAATTTTCCATGAGCCAGCCCTCACCTCCACAATTCCCAGGTGAGTTGGAAACTTTTTCCCGGAATTTTGGGGGAGAAAAAATGTGGGAATTGGCAGCAGCAAAAAATCCTTGGAATTTTCCTCATTTTTCAGGAATTTTCTGAGGATTTTGGGGAATTTTTAAAGATTTTTTGGAGAATTTTTAGAGGATTTTTGGAGAATTTTCCAACAATTTTTGAGGAATTTTCCATGGATTTTTGGAGAATTTTTTTAGGATTTTTGGATAATTTTTTCAGGATATTTGGAGAATTTTCTAGGATTTTGAGAGAATTTTAAAAAGATTTTTGGGGAATTTTTAAAGGATTTTTGGAGAATTTTCCCCATTTTTTGAGAATTTTCCCAGGTTTTTTGGAGAATTTTCCGAGGATGTTTGGAGAATTTTTTAAGGATTTTTTGGGAATTTTTCAAGGATTTTTGGGAACTTTTAAAGGATTTTTGGAGAATTTTCTGAGGTTTTTTGGAGAATTTTCCAGGATTTTTTTGAGAATTTTCTGAGAATTTTTGGGAATTTTTTAAGGATTTTTGGAGAATTTTCAGAGGAGTTTTGGAGAATTTTCAGAGGAGTTTTGGAGAATTTTCTGCGGATTTTTGGTTCCATTGGGTTGGGTTGGGTTCCATTGGCTTCCATTGGGTTGGGTTCAGTTGGGTTCGGTTCCATTGGGTTCCGTTGGGTTGGGTTGGGTTGGGTTGGGTTGTGATTGGTTCCATTGGGTTTGGTTCCATTGGGTTCTGTTGGGTTTGGTTCCATTGGGTTCTGTTGGGTTCTGTTGAGTTTGGTTCCGTTGGGTTCCATTGGGTTTGGTTCCGTTGGGTTCCGTTGGGTTGGGTTTGGATCTGCTGGGTTCAGTTGGGTCTGGTTTGGGGTCGCTTCTGTTGGGTTGGGTTGGGTTCCGTTGGGTTTGGTTCCATTTGGTTTGGTTCTGTTGGGTTGGGTTGTGATTGGTTCCATGGGGTTTGGTTCCGTTGGGTTCCGTTGCGTTCCGTTGGGTTGGGTTTGGTTGGGTTCCATTGGGTTCCGTTGGGTTTGGTTCCGTTGCCTTGGGTTTGGTTCCATTGGGTTTGGCTCCGTTGCCTAGGGTTTGGTTACGTTGGGTTTGGTTCCGTTGGGTTTGGTTCCGTTGGGTTCCATTGGGTTCTGTTGGGTTTGGTTCCGTTGGGTTCTGTTGCGTTCTGTTGGGTTGGGTTTGGTTGGGTTCCATTGGGTTCCGTTGGGTTTGGATCCGTTGGGTTCCGTTGGGTTCAGTTGGGTTCAGTTGGGTTCCGTTGGGTTCCGTTGGGTTTGGTCCCGTTGGGTTCCATTGGGTTCCGTTGGGTTTGGTCCCGTTGGGTTCCATTGGGTTCCGTTGGGTTTGGTCCCGTTGGGTTCCGTTGGGTTCTGTTGGGTTTGGTTCCGTTGGGTTCTCTTGCGTTCCGTTGGGTTGGGTTTGGTTGGGTTCCATTGGGTTCCTTTGGGTTGGGCTCTGTTGGGTTGGGCTGGGATCTGTTGAATTCCATTGGGTTGGGTCCAGTTGGACTTGGTTCCATTGGGTTCTGTGGGGTTGGGTTCAGTTGGACTTGGTTCCATTGGGTTCCTTTGGGTTGGGTTCAGTTGGACTTGGTTCCAGTGGGTTCTGTGGAGTTGGGTTCAGTTGGACTTGGTTCCATTGGGTTCCATTGGGTTGGGTTCAGTTGGACTTGGTTCCATTGGGTTCTGTGGAGTTGGGTTCAGTTGGACTTGGTTCCATTGGGTTCTGTGGGGTTGGGTTCAGTTGGACTTGGTTCCGTTGGGTTCCTTTGGGTTGGGTTCAGTTGGACTTGGTTCCATTGGGTTCCGTGGAGTTGGGTTCAGTTGGACTTGGTTCCATTGGGTTCCGTAGAGTGGGGTTGAGTTGGACTTGGTTCCATTGGGTTCCGTGGAGTTGGGTTCAGTTGGACTTGGTTCCATTGGGTTCTGTGGGGTTGGGTTCAGTTGGACCTGGTTCCATTGGGTTCCGTGGAGTTGGGTTCAGTTGGACTTGGTTCCATTGGGTTCTGTGGAGTTGGGTTCAGTTGGACTTGGTTCCATTGGGTTCCTTTGGGTTGCCTTCAGTTGGACTTGGTTCCATTGGGTTCCTTTGGGTTGGGTTCAGTTGGACTTGGTTCCATTGGGTTCTGTGGAGTTGGGTTCCGTTGGACTTGGTTCCATTGGGTTCCTTTGGGTTGGGTTCAGTTGGACTTGGTTCCATTGGGTTCCGTGGAGTTGGGTTCAGTTGGAATTGGTTCCATTGGGTTTCTTTGGGTTGGATTCCGTTGGACTTGGTTCCATTGGGTTCCTTTGGGTTGGGTTCAGTTGGACTTGGTTCCATTGGGTTCCGTGGAGTTGGGTTCCGTTGGACTTGGTTCCATTGGGTTCCATGGAGTTGGGTTCAGCTGGACTTGGTTCCATTGGGTTCCATTGGGTTGGGTTCAGTTGGACTTGGTTCCATTGGGTTCCATTGGGTTGGGTTCAGTTGGACTTGGTTCCATTGGGTTCCTTTGGGTTCTGTTCAGTTGGACTTGGTTCCATTGGGTTCCATTGGGTTGGGTTCAGTTGGACTTGGTTCCATTGGGTTCCATTGGGTTGGGTTCAGTTGGACTTGGTTCCATTGGCTTCTGTGGAGTTGGGTTCAGTTGGACTTGGTTCCATTGGCTTCTGTGGAGTTGGGTTCAGTTGGACTTGGTTCCATTGGGTTCCTTTGTGTTGGGTTCCATTGGGTTCCATTGGGTTGGGTTCAGTTGGACTTGGTTCCATTGGGTTCCATTGGAGTTGGGTTCAGTTGGACTTGGTTCCATTGGGTTCCGTGGAGTTGGGTTCAGTTGGACTTGGTTCCATTGGGTTCCGTGGAGTTGGGTTCCGTTGGGCTTGGTTCCATTGGGTTCCTTTGGGTTGGGTTCAGTTGGACTTGGTTCCATTGGGTTCTGTGGAGTTGGGTTCAGTTGGACTTGGTTCCATTGGGTTCCATTGGGTTGGGTTCAGTTGGACTTGGTTCCATTGGGTTCCTTTGGGTTGGGTTCAGTTGGACTTGGTTCCATTGGGTTCCTTTGGGTTGGGTTCAGTTGGACTTGGTTCCATTGGGTTCCATTGGAGTTGGGTTCAGTTGGACTTGGTTCCATTGGGTTCTGTGGAGTTGGGTTCAGTTGGACTTGGTTCCATTGGGTTCCGTGGAGTTGGGTTCAGTTGGAATTGGTTCCATTGGGTTCCATTGGGTTGGGTTCAGTTGGACTTGGTTCCATTGGGTTCCGTGGAGTTGGGTTCAGTTGGACTTGGTTCCATTGGGTTCCGTGGAGTTGGGTTCCGTTGGGCTTGGTTCCATTGGGTTCCTTTGGGTTGCCTTCAGTTGGACTTGGTTCCATTGGGTTCTGTGGAGTTGGGTTCAGTTGGACTTGGTTCCATTGGGTTCTGTGGAGTTGGGTTCAGTTGGACTTGGTTCCATTGGGTTCCTTTGGGTTGGGTTCAGTTGGACTTGGTTCCATTGGGTTCCGTGGAGTTGGGTTCAGTTGGACTTGGTTCCATTGGGTTCCTTTGGGTTGCCTTCAGTTGGACTTGGTTCCATTGGGTTCCGTGGAGTTGGGTTCCGTTGGACTTGGTTCCATTGGGTTCCATTGGGTTGGGTTCAGTTGGACTTGGTTCCATTGGGTTCTGTGGGGTTGGGTTCAGTTGGAGTTGGTTCCATTGGGTTCCGTGGAGTTGGGTTCAGTTGGACTTGGTTCCATTGGGTTCCATTGGGTTGGGTTCAGTTGGACTTGGTTCCATTGGGTTCTGTGGAGTTAGGTTCAGTTGGACTTGGTTCCATTGGGTTCCTTTGGGTTGGGTTCAGTTGGACTTGGTTCCATTGGGTTCCGTGGAGTTGGGTTCAGTTGGACTTGGTTCCATTGGGTTCCTTTGGGTTGGGTTCAGTTGGACTTGGTTCCATTGGGTTCCGTGGAGTTGGGTTCAGTTGGACTTGGTTCCATTGGGTTTCTTTGGGTTGGATTCCGTTGGACTTGGTTCCATTGGGTTCCTTTGGGTTGCCTTCAGCTGGACTTGGTTCCATTGGGTTCCGTGGAGTTGGGTTCCGTTGGGCTTGGTTCCATTGGGTTCCATTGGGTTGGGTTCAGTTGGACTTGGTTCCATTGGGTTCCATTGGGTTGGGTTCAGTTGGACTTGGTTCCATTGGGTTCTGTGGAGTTGGGTTCAGTTGGACTTGGTTCCATTGGGTTCCATTGGGTTCCGTTCAGTTGGGTTTGGTTCCATTGGGTTCCATTGGGTTGGGTTCAGTTGGACTTGGTTCCATTGGGTTCCATTGGGTTCTGTTTGGGTGGGTTCCATTGGGTTCCATTGGGTTGGGTTCTGTTGGTTTGAGTTACTTTGGGTTCCTTTGGGTTGGGTTTGGTTCTGTTCGGTTCCATTGGGACCCATTGGGTTCCATTGGGTTGGGTTCTGTTGGGTTGGGCTGGGATCCGTTGCATTCCATTGGGTTGGGTTCAGTTGGACTTGGTTCCATTGGGTTCCATTGGTTTGGGTTCAGTTGGACTTGGTTCCATTGGGTTCCGTGGAACTGGGTTCAGTTGGACTTGGTTCCATTGGGTTCCTTTGGGTTGGGTTCAGTTGGACTTGGTTCCATTGGGTTCTGTGGAGTTGGGTTCAGTTGGACTTGGTTCCGTTGGGTTCCGTGGAGTTGGGTTCAGTTGGACTTGGTTCCATTGGGTTCCATTGGGTTGGGTTCAGTTGGACTTGGTTCCATTGGGTTCCATTGGGTTGGGTTCAGTTGGACTTGGTTCCATTGGGTTCCATTGGATTGGGTTCCGTTGGACTTGGTTCCATTGGGTTCCATTGGGTTGGGTTCAGTTGGACTTGGTTCCATTGGGTTCCATTGGATTGGGTTCCGTTGGACTTGGTTCCATTGGGTTCCATTGGGTTGGGTTCCGTTGGACTTGGTTCCATTGGGTTCTGTGGAGTTGGGTTCAGTTGGACTTGGTTCCATTGGGTTCCATTGGGTTGGGTTCAGTTGGACTTGGTTCCATTGGGTTCGGTGGAGTTGGGTTCAGTTGGACTTGGTTCCATTGGGTTCTGTGGAGTTGGGTTCTCTTGGGTTTGGTTCCATTGGGTTCACTTGGGTTTGGTTTCATTGAATTCCGTTGGGTTGGGGTCGCTTTGGTTGGGTTGGGTTCGGTTCCGTTGAATTGAGTTTCGTTTTGTTGGGTTGGGTTTGATTTGATTCCATTGGGTTCCGTTGGGTTGGGTTCCGTTGGGTTGGGTTCTCTTGGGTTTGATTTGATTTGATTCCATTGGGTTCCGTTGGGTTGGGTTCCGTTGGGTTGGGTTCTCTTGGGTTTGGTTTGATTCCATTGGGTTCCGTTGGGTTGGGTTCTCTTGGGTTTGATTTGATTTGATTCCACTGGGTTCCGTTGGGTTGGGTTCCGTTGGGTTGGGTTCTCTTGGGTTGGGTTTGGTTTGATTCCACTGGGTTCCGTTTGGTTGGGTTCTCCTGGCTTTGATTCCGTTGGGTTTGGTTCTGTTTGGTTGGGTTTGGATCTGATGGGTTCCATGCGGTTGGGTTGGGTTTGCTTCCATTGCACTGGGTTTGGTTCCTTTGGGTTCCGTTGGGTTCCGTCAGGCTGGGTTTGTTTCCGTTGGGTTCCGTTTGGTTCCATCAGGCTGGGTTTGGTTCTGTTGGGTTGGGTTGGGTTCCGTTTGGTTCCATCAGGCTGGGTTTGGTTCCGTTGGGTTCCGTTTGGTTCCATCAGGCTGGGTTTGGTTCCGTTGGGTTCCGTTGGGTTGTGTTCCGTTGGGTTGGTTCTGTTGGGTTGGTTCTGTTGGGCTGGGTCTGTTGGGTTGGGTTGGTTTCAGTTTCATTTGGTTCCCTTTGGTTCTTTTGGGTTCTGTTGGGTTGGGTTGGGTTCAGGTCCACTGGGCTGGGGTTGATTTCACTGGGTTTGGTTCTGTTGGCTTGGCTTTGGTTGGGTTGGGATCCGTTGGGTTGGGTTGGGTTGGCTTTGGTTGGGTTGGGATCTGTTGGGTTGGGTTGGCTTTGGTTGGGTTGGGATCCCTTGGGTTGGGTTGGGATCCCTTGGGTTGGGTTGGCTTTGGTTGGGTTGGGATCCCTTGGGTTGGGTTGGGTTGGCTTTGGTTGGGTTGGGATCCGTTGGGTTGGGTTGGGTTTCGTTGGGTTGGGATCCGTTGGGTTGGGATCCCTTGGGTTGGGTTGGGATCCCTTGGGTTGGGTTGGGATCCCTTGGGTTGGGTTGGGATCCCTTGGGTTGAGTTGGATTCCGTTGGGTTGGGATCCCTTGGGTTGGGTTGGGATCTGTTGGGTTGAGTTGGGTTCCGTTGGGTTCTGTTGGGCCGGGCTCTGTTCGGTGCCTCCCCCGTTGTTCCCTTGGTGCCGGTTCCTGGCACTGCGGCTCTTCCCTTGGGCCATCCCGGGAATGGGAATGGGAATGGGAACGAGAACGGGAATGGGAATGGGAACAGCAATGGGAAGGGGAATGGAAACGGGAAGGGGAACGGGAATGGGAACGGGAATGGGAACGGGAACGGGAATGGGAACGGGAACGGGAATGGGAGCAGGAGCGGGAACGGGAATTGGAACGGGAAGGGGAACAGGAATGGGAATGGGAACAGGAATGGGAATGGGAACAGGAATGGGAATGGGAATGGCAATGGGAACGGGAATGGGAAGGGGAATGGCAACGGGAACGGGAATGGGAATGGGAAAGGGAAGGGGAATGGCAACGGGAACGGCTCGGTGCTGGGAATGGGAATGAGAACGGGAAGGGGAATGGGAATGGGAATGAGAACGGTTCCGTAACAGGAATGGGAATGGGAACATTTCCATGCTGGGAATGGGAATGAGAATGGCTCCGTGCTGGGAATGGGAACGGGAACGGCTCTGTGCCAGGAGCAGGAATGGGAATGGGAATGGGAATGGGAGCGGGAATGGGAGCGGGAATGGGAACAGGAACAGGAATGGGAATGGGAACAGGAATGGGAATGGGAACAGGAATGGGAATGGGAACAGGAATGGGAATGGGAACAGGAATGGGAATGGGAACAGGAATGGCTCGGTGCTGGGAATGGGAACGGAAACAGGAACGGGAATGGCTCTGTGCTGGGAACGGGAATGGGAACAGCTCCGTGCTGGGAATGGGAACGGGAACGGGAACAGCTTGATGCTGGGAACAGGAACAGGAACGTGAACAGGAACGGGAACGGGAACAGGAACGGCTCCGTGCTGGGAATGGGAATGGCTCCGTAACAGGAATGGGAATGGGAACGGCTCCGTGCTGGGAACGGGAATGGGAACGGGAACTGGAATGGGAATGGGAACAACTCCGTGCTGGGAATGGGAACAGGAATGGGAACGGGGATGGGAATGGGAACAACTCCGTGCTGGGAATGGGAATGGGAACGGGAACGGGAACAGGAATGGGAACGGCTCCGTGCTGGGAATGGGAACGGCTCCTTGCTGGGATTTTTCGTCCTGCCCAATTCCACGGAAAAGGCGGAGATGGAAAATCCCTGGAGTGGCTCTGGAGCTGTGCCGGGAGAGCCGGGAGAGAGCGGCCACCGGGAGCAGGGGAGGGTCCTGGGAATCCCAAATCCCCGGGAATCCCAAATCCTTGGGAATCCCAAATCCTCGGGAATTCCAAATCCCCGGGAATTCCAAATCCTCGGGAATCCAAAATCCCCTGGAATCCCAAATCCTCGGGAATTCCAAATCCCTGGGAATCCCAAATCCCTGGGAATTCTGGCAATCCTAAATCCTTGAGAATATCAGGAATCCCAAATCCTTGGGAATCCAAAATCGTTGGGAATTGCAAGAATGCAAAATCCCTGGGAGTATTTGGAATCCCAAATCCCTGAGAACTCAGGGAATTGGGAATTGAAAATACCTTGGGAATCCCCGGAATCCCAAACCCCTGGGAATCCCAGGAATCCCAAACCCTTGGGAATTCCCTCCTAGGTCCTCCTGGAAATGCAGGAATTCCGAGGGAATCCCTTTCCCGCCGTTTTTCCCCCCAGGTGCTCCGTAGGCTCCACCATGAGCGGCCTCGGCGACGGCGGCGCCGACCCGGCGGGAACCGAGTGCCGGAAACGCCGCGGGTCCCCCGGAGAGCCCGCCCAGAGGTGCCGGATTGGGGGGGAAATCGGGGGGAATTTGGGGAAAAAATGGGGGGGAAATTTGGGGAAAAATCGGGGGGAAATTTGGGGAAAAATCAGGGGAAAATCGGGAAAAAATCAGGGAAAATTCAGGGGACGTTTGGGGAAAAATCGGGGGAAAATTTGGGGAAAAATTGGGAAAAAGCCAGGGAAAACTTGGGGAAAATTTGGGGAAAAATCGTGGGAAATTCAGGGAAAAATTGGGAAAAAAGTCGGGGGAAATTTGGGGAAAAATTGGGAAAAATCAGGGACAATTTGGGGAAAATTGGCAAAAATTTGGGAAAAAATTGGGGGAAATTTGGGGGAAGTTTGGGGGAAAATCAGGAAAAATTTGGGAAAAGATCGGGGGGAATTCGGAAAAAGTTTGGGGGAAGTAAGGGAAAAATTGGGAAAAAATCTGGGAAAATTGGGGAAAATTAAAGGAAATTTGGGGAAAATTCGGGGGAAATTTGGGGAAAATCGGGGAAAAAGTGGCGGAAAAATTTGGAAAAATTCAGGGGGAAATTGGGAAAAATTGGGGGAGATTCAGGGAAAATTCGAGGGTAATTTGGGGAAATTCAGGAGATGTTTGGGAAAAAATTGGGGAAAATTTGGGGAAAATTCAGGGGAAATTTGGGGGAAATTTAGAAAAAATAGGGGGAAATTGCGGAAAATTCAGGGGAAATCAGGGGAAATTCAGGGGAAAATTCAGGAAAAATTTGGGAAAAAATCGGGGGAAATTAGGGGAAAATTGGAAAAAATTTGGTGAAAATTTGGGGAAAATTCAAGGGAAAATTGGGGAAAATTTGGGGTACAGTCAGGGAGAATTCGGGGAAAGTTGGGAAAAAATCGGGGGAAATTTGGGAAAAAATTGGAGAAAATTCAGGGGAAATTTGAGGAAAATTCAGGGGAAATTTGGGGAAAATTGGGGGAATTTTGGGGCAAATTTGGGAAAAAAATCAGGGGAAATTTGGGGAAAATTTGGGAAAAACTTGGGGGAAATTCAGAAGAAAATTGGGAAAAAATTGAGGAAAACTCAGGGGAAAGTCGGGAAAAACGTGAGAGAAATTCAGGGAAAATTCAAGAAGAAATTGGGAAAAAAATCAAGATGAATTGGGGGGAAAATTGGGGGAAGAGTGGGGGGAAAAGTGGGGAAAAAATCAGGAAAAATTGGGAAAAAATGGGGTAAAACTGGGGAAAGCTCAGGAAAAATTGGGAATGATTGGAAAAAAGGGAAAATGTGAGGGAAAAATGGGAAAAAAGTAGGAAAAATGAGGAAAAATTGGGGAAAAGTGGGGGGAAAAAGTGGGGAAAATTAGGGGAAAAATCTAGGAGAAAATAGAGAAAAGGGGGGGAAGTTGGGAAAAAATCAGGAAAAAATCCAAAGAGATTGTGGAAAAAAGCAGGAAAAATTTGGGGAAAATTTAGGAAAAAAGTGGGAAAAATAGGAAAAAAACTGGGGAAAAATCAAGAAAAATTGGAAAAAATGGGGAAGGAACTGGGGAAAAGATGCTGGAAAATGGTGAAGAAATGGAATAAAAGCAGGGGAAAAAATGGGGAGAAATCAGGAAAAAAAAGCAGAAAAATGGGGAAAAACTGGGGAAAGCTCAGGAAAAATTTGCGATTATTGGAAAAAAGGGAAAATGTGAGGGGAAAAATGGGGAAAAACTAGGAAAAATGAGGAAAAATTGGGGAAAAAGTGGGGGAAAATAGGGAAAAATGGGGGAAAAATTGTGAAAAAATGGGGGAAAATGGGAAAAAAGTGGGGAAAATTGGGGGAAAAACTGGGAAAAACTCAGGAAAACTTGGGAATATTCTGGAATATTTGGGGAAAGGAGGTGAAAGTGGATTTATTTTGTCTTGGTAAAAGGAGAAGCGGGAGCAGGAGCAGCGCTACCTGGCCGAGCTGGCCGAGCTGCTCTGAATGGGGGAAAAAGGCTAAAAATTGGGAAAAATCAGGGAAAAATGGGGAAAAATGGGGAAAAAAGTCAGGAAAAATGGGGAAAATTGGGGAAAAAGTGGGGAAAAAATAGGGAAAAATGGGGAAAAAATGGTGAAAAAATGGTGAAAAATCAGGAAAAAAGTGTGGAAAATTAGGGGGAAAATGGGGAAAACTGAGAAAAACTTTGGAATATTCTGGAATATTTGGGGAAAGGAGGTGAAAGTGGATTTATTTTGTCTTGGTAGAAGGAGAAGCGGGAGCAGGAGCAGCGCTACCTGGCCGAGCTGGCCGAGCTGCTCTGAATGGGGGAAAAATGCTAAAAATTGGGAAAAATCAGGGAAAAATGGGGAAAAAGTCAGGAAAAAGTAGGGAAAAATTGGGGAAAAAATGGTGAAAAAATAGGGAAAAATAGGGAAAAATTTTTGAAAAAATCAGGAAAAATGGGAAAAAAGTGGGGAAAATTAGGGGGAAAATGGGGAAAAAGTCAAGAAAAAGTAGGGAAAAATTGGGGGAAAAAATGGTGAAAAAAATAGGGAAAAATAGGGAAAAATTTTTGAAAAAATCAGGAAAAATGGCAAAAAAGTGGGGAAAATTAGGGGAAAAATGGGGGAAAAGTCAAGAAAAAGTAGGGAAAAATTGGGGGAAAAATTAGTGAAAAATGGGGGAAAAATGGGGAAAAATTTTTTAAAAAATCAGGAAAAATGGGGAAAAAAGTGGGGAAAATTAGGGGGAAATTGGGGAAAACTCAGGAAAACTTGGGAATATTCTGGAATATTTGGGGAAAGGAGGTGAAAGTGGATTTTTTTTGTCTTGGCAGCGCGGAGAAGCGGCGGCGGGAGCAGGAGCAGCGCTACCTGGCCGAGCTGGCCGAGCTGCTCTGCATGGGGGAAAAATGCTAAAAATTGGGAAAAACTGGGGGAAAAATTGGGGAAAAAGTCAGGAAAAAGTAGGGAAAAATTGGGGGAAAAAATGGTGAAAAAAATAGGGAAAAATAGGGAAAATCTTTTGAAAAAATCAGGAAAAATGGGAAAAAAGTGGGGAAAATTGGGGGAAAAATGGGGAAAACTCAGGAAAAGTTGGGAATATTCTGGAATATTTGGGGAAGGAGGTGAAAGTGGATTTTTTTTTGTCTTGGCAGCGCGGAGAAGCGGCGGCGGGAGCAGGAGCAGCGCTACCTGGCCGAGCTGGCCGAGCTGCTCTGCATGGGGGAAAAAGGCTAAAAATTGGGAAAAACTGGGAAAAATTCAGGAAAAAATTAGGAAAAATTGGGGAAAAAGTCAGGAAAAAGTAGGGAAAAATTGGGGGGAAATGGTGAAAAAATGGGGAAAATTCAGGAAAAAAGTGGGGAAAATTGGGGGAAAAACTGGGGAAAACTCAGAAAAACTTGGGAATATTCTGGAATATTTGGAGAAGAAGGTGAAAGTGGATTTTTTTTGTCTTGGCAGCGCAGAGAAGCGGCGGCGGGAGCAGGAGCAGCGCTACCTGGCCGAGCTGGCCGAGCTGCTCTGCATGGGGGAAAAATGCTAAAAATTGGGAAAAATCAGGGAAAATTGGGGAAAAAGTCAGGAAAAAGTAGGGAAAAATTGGGGAAAAAATGGTGAAAAATTAGGGGAAAATGGGGAAAAATGGTGAAAAAATGGGGAAAAAATCAGGAAAAAGGTGGGGAAAATTGGGGGAAAAATGGGGAAAACTCAGGAAAAGTTGGGAATATTCTGGAATATTTGGGGAAGGAGGTGAAAGTGGATTTTTTTTGTCTTGGCAGCGCGGAGAAGCGGCGGCGGGAGCAGGAGCAGCGCTACCTGGCCGAGCTGGCCGAGCTGCTCTCGGCCAACCTGGGCGAGCTCGACTCGCTCGGGGCCAAGCCCGAGCAGGGGCAGATCCTGAAAAAAACCGTGGACCAGATCCAGCAGATCAAACGCCTGGAGCAGGGTGGGGAAGATATGGGGAAATGTGGGGGGAATATGGGGGGAATTCGGGAAAAAATCGATGAAAATTTGGGGGAAAATTGGAAAAAATTCGGGAAAAAATGGATGAAAATTTGGGGAAAATTGGGGAAAAATGGGGAAAAAATGGATGAAGATTTGGGGGAAAATTGGAGAAAATTGGGGAAAAAATGGATGAAAATTTGGTGGAAATTGGGGAAAATAAGGGGAAAATTGGGATAAATACAGGGAAATTTTGGAGAAAATTTGGAGAAAATTGGGGAAAATACAGGAAAAAATGGAGGAAAATATGTGGGAAATTTGGGGGGGAATTAGGGAAAAACTGGGGAAAATACGAGGGAAAATTGGGGAAAATTTGGGGAAATACAGGGAAATTTTGGGAGAAATTTGGGGAAAATACAGGGAAAAATTGGGAGAAATTTGGGGAAAATACAGGGAAAAGTTGGGGAAAATTGGGGGAAAAATGGATGAAAATTTGGAGGAAAATTGGAGAAAATTTGGGGGAAAATTGGGGAAAATAGGAGAAAATTGGGGGAAATACGGGGGAAAATTGGGGAAAAAATGGATGAAGATTTGGGGGAAAATTGGGGAAAAAATGGGATAAATAGAGGGAAATTTTGGAGAAAATTTGGGGAAAATTGGGGGAAAATTGGGGAAAATACAGGAAAAAATTGAGGAAAATATGGGGGAAATATGAGTGAAATTTGGGGGAATTTTTGGGGAAATACAGGGAAAAATTGATGAAGATTTGGGGGAAATTTGGGGAAATTTTGAGGAAAAACTGGGAAAATTGGGGGATATTTAGGAAGAATACAGGGAAAATACAGGGAAAAGTTGGGGAAAATTCAGGAAAAAATGGATGGAGATTTGGGGGAAAACTGGGGGAAAATTAGGGAAAATTTGGGGGAAATTTAGGGAAAAATTGGGGGGAAATTGGGGAAAATTTAGGGAAAAATTGGGGATAATTTGGGGGAAAATTGGGGATAATATGGGGAAAAATTGGGGAAAGTTTGGGAAAAAATGGATGAAGATTTGGGGGAAATTGGGGAAATGCTGGGGAAAATTGGGGAAAATTTGGGGAAATACGGGGGAAAAATGGGGAAAAAATGGATGAAGATTTGGGGGAAAATTGGGGAAATTTGGGGAAAAATCGGGGGCAAATTGGGGAAAAGTTGAAAAAAGTCAGGGAAAATTTGGGGTAAAATTGGGGAAAAATCGGGGGAAATACGGGGGAAATTTGGGGAAAATACAGGGAAAAGTTGGAGAAAAATTCAAGAAAAAATGGATGAAAATTTGGGGGAAAATTGGGGAAAATTTGGGGGAAATTTTGGGAAAATACAGGAGAAAATTTGGGGAAAATAAAGGGAAAAATTGGGGAAAAACAGGAAGAATTCAGGGGGAAATAGGGAAAAATTTGTGGAAAAATCAGGGAGAATTCAGGGGAAAATTGGGAAAAATTCAGGGAAAATTCATGGAAGAATTGAGGAGGAATTCAGGGGAAAATTGGGAAAAATTTGGGGGAAAATCCGGTGAAATGGGGGAAATTTAGGAAAAAATCAGAGGAAAATTTGGGAAAAATTCAGGGAAAATTCATGGAAGAATTGAGGAGGAATTCAGGGGAAAATTGGGAAAAATCAGGACAAATGGGGGAAATTTAGGAAAAAATCGGGGGAAAATTTGGGGAAATTCAGGGAAAATTCATGGAAGAATTGAGGAGGAATTCAGGGGAAAATTGGGAAAAATTTGCAGGAAAATCAGGACAAATTGAGGAAGTTTAGGAAAATTTGGGGGAAATTCAGGGAAAATTCATGGAAAAAATTGGGGAGAAATTCAGGGGAAAATTGGGAAAAATTTGAGGGGGAAATCAGGACAAATGGGGGAAATTTAGGAAAAAATTGGGGGAAAATTTGGGGAAAATTCAGGGAAAATTCATGGAAAAATTGGGGAGAAATTCAGGGGAAATTGGGAAAAATCAGGACAAATGGGGGAAATTTAGGAAAAAAATCAGGAGAAAATTTGGGAAAAAATCAGGGAAAAATTCATGGAAGTATTGAGGAGAAATTTGGGGAAAATTTGGGGAAAATTGGCCAAAAATTTTTGGAAATCCAGATTTCAACTGCAGGATTTTTTTTTTCCCCACACCAATTTAGGTTTGAAAAATTGGAAATTTCAATTTTTGGTTTTTTTTTTTTTCCCAGAAAAAACGACGGATGACGACGTGCAGAAGTCGGACATCTCCTCGAGCAGCCAGGGCGTCATCGAGAAGGAGTCGCTGGGGCCGCTCCTGCTCGAGGTGGGGCCGCGGAATTCCCGGAAAAATCCGGGATGGGACGGGGAAAACGGGAATGAAAACAAATCCGGGGCTTTGGGGAGGTTTAATCTCGGGTTTTAGGGGGGGAGTGTTGGGATTTGGGGCTTTAATCCCAGGTTTTTAGGGGATTTTAGGGTTTTAATCCTGGGTTTTATGGGGTTTGGGGGCTTTAATCCCGGGTTTTATGGGGTTTTAATCCCAGGTTTTTATGGGATTTTAGGGTTTTAATCCTGGGTTTTTATGGGATTTTAGGGTTTTAATCCTAGGGTTTTATGGGGTTTGGGGCTTAAATCCTGAGTTTTATGAAGTTTTAATCCCAGGTTTTTATGGGATTTTAGGGCTTTAATCCCAGGTTTTATGTGGTTTTCTGGGTTTTAATCCCGGGTTTTATGTGGTTTTATGGGGTTTTAATCCCAGGTTTTTATGGGGTTTTAGGGCTATAATCCCAGGTTTTCTGGTTTTTAATCCCAGAATTTTATGTGGTTTTAATCCCAGGTTTTTAAGGGGATTTATGGGGTTTTAATCCCTGGTGTTTATGGGGTTTTAATCCCAGGTTTTTATGGGGTTTGGGGGCTTTAATCCTGGGTTTTATGGAGTTTTAATCCCAGGTTTTTATGGGGTTTGGGGGCTTTAATCCCAGGCTTTATGTGGTTTTAGGGCTTTAATCCCAGGCTTTATGTGGTTTTATGGGTTTTAATCCCGGGTTTTTTTTGGGTTTTAATCCCAGGTTTTTATGGGGTTTTAATCCTGGGTTTTTATGGGGTTTTAGGGCTATAATGTCAGGTTTTATGGTTTTTAATCCCAGAATTTTATGTGGCTTTAATCCCTGGTTTTTATGGGGTTTTAATCCCAGGTTTTTATGGGGTTTGGGAGCTTTAATCCCAGGCTTTATGGGGTTTTAATCCCAGGTTTTTATGGGGTTTTAATCCCAGGTTTTTATGGGATTTTAGGGTTTTAATCCTGGGTTTTATGGGGTTTGGGGGCTTAAATCCCGGGTTTTATGGAGTTTTAATCCCAGGTTTTTATGGGGTTTTAATCCCAGGTTTTTATGGGGTTTTAATCCCAGGTTTTTATGGGATTTTAGGGTTTTAATCCTGGGGTTTTATGGGGTTTGGGCTTAAATCCTGAGTTTTATGAAGTTTTAATCCCAGGTTTTTATGGGGTTTTAATCCCGGGTTTTTATGGGATTTTAGGGTTTTAATCCTGGGTTTTATGGGGTTTGGGGGCTTAAATCCCAGGTTTTATGGAGTTTTAGATCCCAGGTTTTTATGGGGTTTTAATCCCAGGTTTTTTATGGGGTTTTAATCCCAGGTTTTTATGGGATTTTAGGGTTTTAATCCTGGGGTTTTATGGGGTTTGGGGCTTAAATCCTGAGTTTTATGAGGTTTCAATCCCAGGTTTTTATGGGGTTTTAATCACAGGTTTTTATGGGATTTTAGGGTTTTAATCCTGGGGTTCATGAGTTTTGGGGGCTTAAATTCTGAGGTTTATGGGGTTTTAATCCCAGGTTTTTGTGTGGTTTTAATCCCAGGTTTTTATGGGATTTTAGGGCTTTAATCCTGGGTTTTATGGGGTTTGGGGGCTTAAATCCTGGTTTTATGAGGTTTTAATCCCAGGTTTTTATGGGGTTTCAATCCCAGGTTTTTATGGGGTTTTAATCCCACGTTTTTATGGGGTTTTAATCCCAGGTTTTTATGTGGTTTTAGGGTTTTAATCCTGGATTTTATGGGTTTTGGGGTCTTAAATCCTGAGTTTTATGGGGTTTTAATCCCAGGTTTTTATGGGGTTTTAATCCCAGGTTTTTATGTGGTTTTAATCCTGGGTTTTTATGGGGTTTTAATCCCAGGTTTTTATGGGATTTTAGGGTTTTAATCCTGGGTTTTATGGGGTTTGGGGGCTTAAATCCTGAGTTTTATGAGGTTTTAATCCCAGTTTTTTATGGGGTTTTAATCCCAGTTTTTTTATGGGGTTTTAATCCCAGGTTTTTATGGGGTTTTAATCCCAGGTTTTTATGGGATTTTAGGGTTTTAATCCTGGGTTTTATGGGGTTTGGGGGCTTAAATCCTGATTTTTATGAGGTTTTAATCCCAGGTTTTTATGTGGTTTTAATCCCAGGTTTTTATGCGATTTTAGGGTTGTAATCCTGGGTTTTATGGGGTTTGGGGCTTAAATCCTGAGTTTTATGAAGTTTTAATCCCAGGTTTTTATGGGGCTTTAATCCCAGGTTTTTATGGGGCTTTAATCCCAGGTTTTTATGGGATTTTAGGGTTTTAATCCTGGGTTTTATGGGGTTTGGGGGCTTTAATCCTGAGTTTTATGGGTTTTTAATCCCAGGTTTTTATGGGGTTTTAATCCCGGGTTTTATGGGGTTTTAATCCCAGGTTTTTATGGGGTTTTAATCCCAGGTTTTTATGGGATTTTAGGGTTTTAATCCTGGGTTTTATGGGGTTTGGGGGCTTTATTCCCGGGGTTTAGGGGCAGAATGTTGGAATTTGGGGCTTTAATCCCGGGTTTTATGGGGTTTTAATCCTGGGTTTTATGGGTTTTTAATCCTAGGTTTTTTTTGGGTTTTAGGGCTTTAATCTTGGGTTTTATGGGGTTTTAATCCCAGGTTTTGTGTGGTTTTAGGGCTTTAATTCCGGGTTTTTATGGGATTTTAATCCCGGGTTTTTATGGGGTTTGGGAGCTTTAATCCCGGGTTTTAGGGTTGGAACAGAAGGGGGATTTTCCAGGTGTTGGGAGTTCCAAGAGAAAAAGTTTGGGATTGGGGTTAGGACTAAGATTGTGATTGTGGTTGGGATTGGGGTTGGGATTAGGATCAGGACTAGGAATAACCGGGGTGGATCTTGGATCCCAACTGGAATCCTGGGATCTGAGGACACAAATCCAGGAATAACTGAGGTGGATCTTGGATCCCAGCTGGAATCCTGGAATTCCCAGAGTTGGAATTCAGCCAGGCTTTGAGGGAACCTTCTCCCCACTCAAGGATCCAAATCCATGGGAATGACCAAGGAGGATCTTGGATCCCAGCTCAAATCCTGGGATCTGAGGACACAAATCCAGGAATAACTGAGGTGGGTCTTGGATCCCGGCTGGAATTCTGGAATTCCCAGAGTTGGAATTCAGCCAGGCTTTGAGGGACCCTTGTCCACATTCAAGGACCCAAATCCATGGGAATCCATTGGAATGGCCAAGGTGGATTTTGGATCTTGGCTGGAATCCTGGAATTCCCAGAGCCGGAATCCAGCCAAGCTTTGAGGGAACCTTCTCCCCACTCAAGGATCCAAATCCATGGGAATGACCAAGGTGGATCTTGGATCCCAACTGGAATCCTGGGATTCGAGGACCCAAATCTTGGATCCCAGCTGGAATCCTGGGATCTGAAGACTCAAATGCAGGAATAACTGGGGTGGATCTTGGATCTTGGGTGGAATCCTGGAATTCTCAGAGCGGGAGTCCAGCCAAGCTTTGAGGGAACCTTCTCCAGAGTCATGGATGCAAATCCATGGGAATGACCACGGTGGATCTTGGATCTTGGCTGGAATCCTGGGATCTGAGGACACAAATCCAGGAATAACTGAGGTGGGTCTTGGATCCTGGCTGGAATCCTGGAATTCCCAGAGTTGGAATTCAGCCAGGCTTTGAGGGAACCTTGTCCACATTCAAGGACCCAAATCCACGGGAATCCATTGGAATGGCCGAGGTGGATCTTGGATTCCTTCTGGAATCCTGGAATTCCCAGAGCCGGAATCCAGCCAAGCTTTGTGGGAACCTTCTCCACACTCATGGACCCAAGTCCATGGGAATCCATTGGAATGACCGAGGAGGATCTTGGATCCTGGTTGGAATCTTGGAATTCTCAGAGTTGGAATCCAGTGAGGATTTGCCAGAACTTTCGCCACACTCCTGGAGCCAAATCCTTGGGACAGACCGAGGTGGATCGTGGATCCCGGTTGGAATCCTGGAATTCCAGGAATAACTGAGGTGGATCTTTGGTCGTGGTTGGAATTTTGGGATCTGAGGACCCAAATCTTGGATCCCGGCTGGAATCCTGGAATTCTCAGAGCAGGAATCTAGCCAGGCTTTGAGGGAACCTTCTCCAGAGTCATGGAGGTGAATCCACTGGAATGGCCAAGGTGGATCTTGGATCCCAACTGGAATCCTGGGATCTGAGGAGCCAAATCCAGGAATAATCGAGGTGGATCTTTTATCCCGGCTGGAATCCTGGGATTTGAGGACCCAAGTCTTGGATCATGGCTGGAATTCTGGAATTCCCAAAGCAGGAATCCAACCAAGCATTGCTGGAATGTTCTCCACACTCAAGGATCCAAATCCACGGGAATCCATTGGAATGACCAAGGTGGATCTTGGATCCCGGTTGGAATCCTGGAATTCCCAGAGCGGGAATCCAGCCAAGCTTTGCTGGAACGCTCTCCACCATCATGGAGGTGAATCCATTGGAATAACCAAGGTGGATCTTGGATCCCAACTGGAATCCTGGGATTCCAGGAATAACTGAGGTGGATCTTTGGTCGTGGTTGGAGTTTTGGGATCTGAGGACCCAAATCTTGGATCCAAACTGGAATCCTGGGATTCTCAGAGCGGGAAGTCAGCCAAGCTTTGAGAGAACCTTCTCCAGAGTCATGGATGCAAATCCATGGGAATGACCGGGGTGGATCTTGGATCCCAGCTGGAATCTTGGGATTTGAGGACCCAAATCCAGGAATAGCCAAGGTGGATCTTGGATCCCAAGTGGAATCCTGGAATTCCTAGAGTGGGAATCCAGCCAAACTTTGAGGGAACCTTCTCCACACCTAAGGATCCAAATCCATGGGAATCCATTGGAATGACCAAGGTGGATCTTGGATCCCAACTGGAATCCTGGAATTCTCAGAGCGGGAGTCCAGCCAAGCTTTGAGGGAGCGCTCTCCACAGTCATGGAGGTGAATCCATTGGAATTACCAAGGGGGATCTTGGATCCTGACTGGAGTTTTCGGATTTGAGGATCCAAATCTTGGATCCCAACTGGATTCCTGGGATTCCTGGACCCAAATCTAGGAATAACTGAGGTGGATCTTGGATCCCAACTGGAATCCTGGGATTCGAGGACCCAAATCTTGGATCCCAACTGGATTCCTGGGATTTCTGGACCCAAATGCAGGAATAACCGGGGTGGATCTTGGATCCCAGGTGGAATCCTGGGATCTGAGGACACAAATCCAGGAATAACCGAGGTGGATCTTGGATCCCGGCTGGAATCCTGGGATTTGAGGACCCAAATCTTGGATCCCAACTGGAATCCTGGGATTCCTGGACCCAAATCCAGGAATAACCGAGGTGGGTCTTGGATCCCGGCTGGAATCCTGGGATTCCCAGAGTTGGAATTCCAGCCAAGCTTTGAGGGAACCTTGTCCACACTCAAGGACCCAAATCCATGGGAATCCATTGGAATAACCAAGGTGGGTCTTGGATCCCAGCTGGAATCCTGGGATTCCCAGAGCAGGAATCCAGCCAAGCTTTGAGGGAACCTTCTCCACACTTATGGAGCCAAATCCATGGGAATAACCGAGGTGGATCTTGGATCCCACGTGGAATCCTGGAATTCCCAGAGTGGGACTCCAATGAAGCTTTGAAGGAACCTTCTCCCTGCTGAAGGCCCCACCCAGTTTTCCATGGAATCTCCTCCCAGCTCTGGGAACACCCTCTGGAATTTCATTCTCCTCCCATTCCATGATCCTCCTCTGGAATTCCATTCCCACTCCAGGCCCTGGACACGTTCTTCTTCATGGAACCGGAAGGGTCGGATCGCGTTCGTGTCGGAGAACGTGACGCGATATTCGGGATAAAACCTTGGAATTCTTTCCCATTTTCGTGATATTTGGAATAAAACCTTGGAATTATTTCCTTTTTTCCCCCCCATTTTTGGGATATTTAGGATAAAACCTTGGCATTCTTTCCAGGCCCTGGATGGATTTTTCTTCACGTTCAAACGCGAGGGGTTGGGTCGTGTTCGTGTCGGAGAACGTGACGCGATATTCGGCATAAAACCTTGGAATTCTTTCCCATTTTCGTGATATTTGAGATAAAACTCTGGAATATTTTCCAGGTTTTTTTCCCATTTTTGTGATATTTGGAATTTTTCCCCCTTCCAGGCCCTGGATGGGTTTTTCTCAGTGGTGAACCTTGAAGGGTCGGATCGCGTTCGCGTCGGAGAACGTGACGCGATATTTGGGATAAAACCTCGGAATTCTTTCCCATTTTTGTGATATTTGAGCTAAAACCTTGGAATTTTTTCCCGTTTTTCCCCCTCCCCAGGCCCTGGACGGGTTCTTCTTCGTGGTGAACCGCGAGGGGCGGATCGTGTTCGTGTCGGAGAACGTGACGGGCTACCTGGGCTACGGGCAGGAGGAGCTGATGAACTCCAGCGTGTACAGCATCCTGCACGTGGGCGACCACGCCGAGTTCGTCAAGAACCTGCTCCCCAAATCCCTGGGTACGGAGAGCCCTGGGGAATCCCGGAAATCCCGGGAAAATCCCGGGAAAATCCCGGGAAATTCCGGAAAATTCGGGAATGGACGGGGAGATCAGGAGACGGGCTGTGGGTTGGGGTTGTGACGGTGGGAGGGTTTTGCTAATTTTTAAAAATTATGTAAATTTGTATTAATTTTTATTCTTATTTTTATTTTATTGCTACTGTATTCTTATTGCTGCTTATTATTTCACCTGGATTATTCCCACCCCAGTTCATCAAATCCCAAAGATCTTTGGGAATTCCGGCTGGATTATTCCCAGCAGTTCTTTCAATCCCAGGGATCTTTGGGAATCCCACAATTCCATGATTATTGCTCATTCCCACATCCCCAATTCCCGTTTTTCCCGGCATTTTCCCAGTGAACGGGGTGCCGTGGCTGCAGGAGCCGTCGCGGTGGGGCAGCCACACCTTCCAGTGCCGCATGCTGGTGTGGAGCCCCAGATCCGGGGGATCCTTGGGAATTCCATGATTAGGAATCACTCCCACATTCCCAATTTTCCCATTCTCCCCCCAGTGAACGGGGTGCCGTGGCCGCAGGAGCCGTCGCGGCGGGGCAGCCACACCTTCCAGTGCCGCATGCTGGTGCGGCCGCCGGACGAGGCGGGCGCGGAGCAGGCGGAGCTGCGGCAGCGCTACGAGGCCATGCAGTGCTTCACCGTCAGCCAGCCCCGCGCCTTCCAGGAGGAGGGGGAAGGTGGGATCTGGGATTGGGATTGGGATTTGGGATTGGGGATTGGGGATTTGGGATTGGGGATTTAGGATTTGGGGTTGGGGTTTGAGGTTGGGGTTGGAGCTGGGGCTGGGAGGCCATGCAGTGCTTCACCGTCAGCCAGCCCCGCGCCTTCCAGGAGGAGGGGGAAGGTGGGATTGGGACTGGGATTGGGATTGGGATTGGGGATTTGGGATTTGGGATTTGGGGTTGGGGTTTGAGGTTGGGGTTGGAGCTGGGGGCTGTGAGGCCATGCAGTGCTTCACCGTCAGCCAGCCCCGCGCCTTCCAGGAGGAGGGGGAAGGTGGGATTGGGATGGGGATTGGGGATTGGGATTGGGAGATGTGGGATTGGGGATTGGGGATGTGGGATTGGGATTTGGGATTTGGGATTGGAGATGTGGGATTGAGAGTTGGGATTGGGGATTTGGGATTTGGAATTTGGGGCTGGGGTTGGAGCTGGGGGCTGGGAGGCCATGCAGTGCTTCACCGTCAGCCAGCCCCGCGCCTTCCAGGAGGAGGGGGAAGGTGGGATTGGGACTGGGATTGGGATTGGGATTGGGATCTGGGATTGGGATTTGGGATTTGGGAGGTGGGATTGGGAATTTGGGATTGGGATTTGGGATTGGGGATGTGGGATTGGGGTTTGAGGTTGGGGTTGGAGCTGGGGCTGGGAGGCCATGCAGTGCTTCACCGTCAGCCAGCCCCGCGCCTTCCAGGAGGAGGAAGGTGGGATTGGGATTGGGATTGGGATTGGGATTGGGATTTGGGATTGGGGGTAGGATGGATGGCATGAGGATTTGGATTGGGATTCCTGTGGGATGGAATTGCAGGATTGGGATTGGGATTGGAATTAGGATGGATAGGATGGGGATGGGGATTGGGATTAGGGTGGATAGGATGGGGATTGGGGTTGGGATTGCAGGATTGGGATTGCAGGATTGGGATTGGGATTGGGATTGGATGAGGTTTGGGATGGGATGGGAGAGGATTGGGATTGAGAGGGGATTGGGATGGGAATGCAGAATTGGGATTGGGATTGGAGTGCAGGATTGGGGTAGGATAGGATGGAATAGGCTGGAGCGGGATTGGGATTGGGATGGAGCAGGAGGGGAATGGGATGAGAGTGCAGGATTGGGATGGGGTAGGAATGCAGGATTGGGATTGGGATTGGGATTGGGATGGAATACCAGTGCATGATGATTGTGATTGGATGACAAAGCAGGGATGGGAATTTGGTTTGGAACTGGGATTGGAATTCGGATTGGGGTGGGATTGGGATGGCAGTGTAGGATTGGGATGGGATAGGATTGAGCAGGATTGGGATGGGATTTGGATGGGAGAACAGAATTAGGATTAGGTTTGGGATAGGATGGAATGGAGAAGGATTGGGATTGGGATTGGGATTGGGATGGGAATGCAGGCTCGGGATTGGGACTGGGGACAGGGCTGGATCCCTCATCCCTCTCCCGCTCCAGATCCCCTTTCCCTGTCTCATCCATCTTCTCCCACCACATTCCCAGGATGAATCCCACAATTCCCTCAGGGTTTCCAAAAATCCCGCTGTTTTAGGACCAAATCCCAACAACCCCTGGAATTTCATTATCCCGACTCCGCCACATCCCAGAACCTTCCCCAATTAATCCCCCAAGCTTTCCCCAGGGAGTTTCAGGGAATTCAATCCCATTTCCTCAGGAAAACACTTCCAGGGCAGGGAATGAAATCCGGGAGGGAGATTTGATCTCCAGCCCGGGACGGTTCCGGCATTCCCGGTGTTTTTCCCGGTGTTTTTCCCAGATTTCCAGTCGTGTCTGATCTGCATCGCCCGGAGGTTGCCGCGCCCGGCCGCCCCGGCCCCGACCGAGTCCTTTGTCACCAAGCAGGACACCACAGGTACATCCCAAAACATTCCCGGGAATTCTGCCCCAAATCCCGGGATTCTGGGGCTCCGGAGGTCGTGGGAGTGAGAGGTGGGAGGGGTGGAATTCTGGAATGGTTTGGGTGGGATTTGTGGAGCTTCAGTCCCGTCCTGGTCCAATCCCAATCCCAGGGTGCTCCAGCCTTTCCTTGAGCACTCCTAGGGATTCTTTGGGAATTTCAGAATTCCTTCCCAAATACCATTTCCCCCTTTCCCAGGGAATTCCCTCCATTCTCATCTCTCCCAGCCTTGTATGGGATCCATCCCCATCCCAGCTCCTCTCTGGGAAGGAATTTCAGGAATTCCCTGGGAATCTCAGGGATTTCCCTTCCCTTTTCCATCCCTGAATTCCATAAAAATCCTTCTGAATGGATCCTGAGTGTGCTGGATCCCAGAATCCTAGAATGGTTAGGGATGGGATCCATGGACCTTCAATCCCATCCCATTCCCTGATCCCATGATCTCAGGGTGCTCCAGCCTTTCCTTGAGCACTCCCAGGGATTCTCTGGGAATTCCAGAATTCCTTCCCAAATCCCTCTCCTTTCCCAGGGAATTCCCTCCATTCCCAGCTCTCCCAGCCTGGCATTGGATCCATCCCCATCCTGACCCCTCTCTGGGAAGGAATTTCAGGAATTCCCTGGGAATCTTGAGGATCTCCCTTCCCTTTTCCATCCCTGAATTCCATAAAAATCCTTCAGGATGAATTTTGATCCATCCTTCATCCCAGAATCCAGAAATCATTTGGGATGGGATCCATGGACCTTCAATCCCATCCTATTCCCACCCCATGATCCCAGGGAGATCCAACCTTTCCTCGGACACTGCCAGGGATTCTCTGGGAATTCCAGCCCAGCCAGGAATTCCTCCCCAAATTTTTCCATTTTCCCAGGGAATTCCCTCCATTCCCAGCTCTCCCAGCCTGGCATTGGATCCATCCCCATCCCAGCTCCTCTCTGGGAAGGAATTTCAGGAATTCCCTGGGAATCTCGGGGATCTCCCTTCCCTTCTCCATCCCCTTCATCCCAGAATCCAGAAATCATTTGGGATGCCATCCACAGACCCTCAACCCCATCCCATTCCCACCCCACCTTCCCCCAACCTCCTCCAACCATTCCTTGGACCACTCCCACCTCCCCAAATCCCCCAAATCTCCCCAAATTCCCCCTTTCCCCCTCTCCTTTTCCCAGGAAAAATCATCTCCATCGACACCAGCTCGCTGCGCGCCGCCGGCCGGACGGGCTGGGAGGATCTGGTGCGGAAATGCATCTACGCCTTCTTCCAGCCCCAGGGCCGCGAGCCCTCCTACGCCAAGCAGCTCTTTCAGGAAGGTACCCGCTGCCTTTTCCCCCTGGGAATCTTCTCCTTGGGAAAAAAAATGGGAAAAAAACCCGGATTTGAGGGTTTTTTTTCGTTCCCGCCGCGGTTGGGAAGAGGAGGGGAAAATGGCGGCGTTGTTTTGGCGGGGTCGGCGTGTGGGGATTTTTTATTTTTTGGGTGGGTTTGGGGGTTTTTTTGGGAGGTGGTGATGGTAAGATGGTTTTTTGTGGGTGGTGGTGAGGTTTTGCGGTTGGAGCTGGATTTTTTTGGGCATTTTCCCATGTTTTTCCTGGAATTCTGTGGTTTTTCCCTCAGGGAGCAGGCGGGGCACGGCCTTGAGCCCCTCACTGGCTTCACACTGAGTGACGGCTCTGTGCTGATCCTCCCTGGGGTTTTTTGGGATCAAACTGGAATGGGGTTGGGGTTTTTGGGATTAGATTGGGATTTTTGGGGGATTTCCTCGGGATTTTCCCAGAATTTACTAGGGATTTAGTGTTTTTCCCCTCAGGGATGACCCCAGCACCACCTTCAATCCCTCATCTCCTTAAGCTGGGCGACAGCTCCAAGCTGACTCTTCCTTTGCCCTATCATGATTTTTAGGATTTCCTCGGGATTTTCTCACCTTTTTCCAGGACTTTTGCATGTTTTCCCTTGGAATTCTGTGGTTTTTCCCTCAGTGATGACCCCAGCAGGGCCCTCACACCCTCAGGCCCCTTCATGCTGAGCGATGGCTCCGTGCTGGTCCTCCCTGGGGCCTGTTGGGGTTTTTGGGCTTAGCTTTCCATTGAATTGAGGTTTTAGGGATTGAATTTGGATTGAATTTGGATTTTCTTAGTATTTTCCCAGGATTTGCCTGGAATTTAGTGTTTTTTTCCCTCAATGATGACCCCGCATGGCCCACAGGCCTTGAGGCCCCTTCACGCTGAGCGACAGCTCTGTGCTGATCCTCCCTGGGGCCTGTTGGGGTTTTTGGGATCAGATTTCCGTTAAATTGGGTTTTTTGATTGGATTGGAATTTTCTCAGGGATTTCTAAAGATTTTATTGGGATTTTCCTGGAATGTAGGTGTTTTTTCCCTCAGTGATGACCCCAGCAGGGCCCTCAGATCCTCAGGCCCCTTCAGGCAGAGTGACAGCTTCGTGCTGATCGTCCCTGGGGCCTGTAGGGGTTTTAGGATCAGATTTCCATTAAATTGGGTTTTTGGGATTAGATTGGGATTTTCTCAGCATTTTATTGAGATTTTACCAGAATTTTCCTGGAATGTAGGTGTTTTTTCCCTCAGTGATGACCCTGGCATGGCCCTCAGACCCTCATCCCCCTCACACTGAGGGACGGCTCTCTGCTGATCCTCCCTGCAGCCTGTAGGGGTTTTTCAGACCAGATTTCCATTAAATTGGGGTTTTGGATTGGATTGGAATTTTCTCAGGGTTTTCTAAAGATTTTCTTGTGATTTTCCTGGGATCTAGGTGCTTTTTCCCTCAGTGATGACCCCAGCACGGCCTTGAGCCCCTTGTCCCCCTCACGCTGAGCGACGGCTCTGTGCTGATCCTCCCTGGGGCCTGTAGGGATTTTGGGATCAGATTTCCATTAAATTGGGTTACTGGGATTGGATTGGAATTTTCTCAGGGTTTTCTAAAGATTTTCTTGTGATTTTCCTGGAATTTAGGTGTTTTTCCCCTTAGTGAAGACCCCAGCACGGCCTTGAGCCCCTCATCCCCCTCATGCTGAGCGATGGCTCCGTGCTCACCCTCGCTGTGTCCTATTGGGGTTTTTGGGATTAGATTTCCATTGAATTGGGGGTTTTGGATTGGATTGGGATTTAGTCAGGATTTTAATGAGATTTTTCCCATGATTTCTCTGGAATTCAGTGTTTTTCTCCTCAGTGATGACCCCGCATGGCCCACAGGCCTTGAGGCCCCTTCACGCTGAGCGATGGCTCCGTGCTGATCCTCCCTGGGGCCTGTAGGGGTTTTTGGGATCAGATTTCCATTAAATTGAGTTTTTGGGATTAGATTGGAATTTTCTCAGCATTTTCTAGAGATTTTACCAGAATTTTCCTGGGATCTAGGTGTTTTTTCCCTCAGTGATGACCCCAGCACTGCCTTCAGCCCCTCATCCCCTTCACGCCAAGCGATGGCTCCGTGCTGACTTTCCCTTTGCCCTATCATGATTTTTAGGATTTTTCGGGATTTTTTTTGGATTTTCCCATATTTTCCCCTGGAATTCTGTGTGTTTTTCCCTGCAGTGATGACGCGGGGCACGGCCTTCAGCCCCTCGTACCGCTTCACGCTGAGCGACGGCTCCGTGCTGACCCTCGCTGTGTCCTGTTGGGGTTTTTGGGATTAGATTTCCATTGAATTGGGGGTTTTGCATTGGATTGGGATTTAGTCAGGATTTTAATGAGATTTTTCCCATGATTTCTCTGGAATTCAGTGTTTTTCCCCTCACTGATGACCCCGCATGGCCCACAGGCCTTGAGGCCCCTTCACGCTGAGTGACGGCTCTGTGCTGATCCTCCCTGGGGCCTGTAGCGGTTTTTGGGATCAGATTTCCATTAAATTGAGTTTTTGGGATTAGATTGGAATTTTCTCAGGTTTTTCTAAAGATTTTCTTGTGATATTCTGGAATGTAGGTGTTTTTCCCCTCAGTGATGACCCCGGCACAGCCTTGAGCCCCTCATCCCCCTCACGCTGAGCGATGGCTCCGTGCTGATCCTCCCTGGGGCCTGTTGGGGTTTTTGGGATCAGATTTCCGTTAAATTGGGTTTTTGGGATTGGATTGGAATTTTCTCAGGGTTTTCTAAAGATTTTCTTGTGATTTTCCTGGAATTCAGTGTTTTTCCCCTCAGTGATGACCCTGGCATGGCCCTCAAACCCTCGGGCACTTTCACGCTAAGCGATGGGTCCGTGCTGATCCTCCCTGGGGCCTGTAGGGATTTTGGGATCAGATTTCCATTAAATTGGGTGTTTGGGTTTGGATTGGGATTTTCTCAGGGTTTTCTAAAGATTTTCATGTGATTTTCCTGGAATTTAGGTGTTTTTCTCCTCAGTGATGACCCCAGCACTGCCTTCAGCCCCTCATCCCCTTCACGCTAAGCGATGGCTCCGTGCTGACTTTCCCTTTGCCCTATCATGATTTTTAGGATTTTTCGGGATTTTTTTTGGATTTTCCCATATTTTCCCCTGGAATTCTGTGTGTTTTTCCCTGCAGTGATGACGCGGGGCACGGCCTTCAGCCCCTCGTACCGCTTCACGCTGAGCGACGGCTCCGTGCTGACCCTCGCTGTGTCCTATTGGGGTTTTTGGGATTAGATTTCCATTGAATTGGGGGTTTTGCATTGGATTGGGATTTAGTCAGGATTTTAATGAGATTTTTCCCATGATTTCTCTGGAATTCAGTGTTTTTCCCCTCACTGATGACCCCGCATGGCCCACAGGCCTTGAGGCCCCTTCACGCTGAGTGACGGCTCTGTGCTGATCCTCCCTGGGGCCTGTAGCGGTTTTTGGGATCAGATTTTCATTAAATTGGGTTTTTGGATTGGATTGGGATTTTCTCAGGGTTTTCTAAAGATTTTCTTGTGATTTTCCTGGAATTTAGGTGTTTTTCCCCTCAGTGATGACCCCGGCATGGCCCTCAAACCCTCGGGCCCCTTCACGCTGAGCAATGGCTCCGTGCTGTCTTTCCCTTTGCCCTATCATGATTTTTAGGATTTCTCGGGATTTTTTTTGGGATTTTCCCATATTTTCCCGTGGAATTCTGTGTGTTTTTCCCTGCAGTGATGACGCGGGGCACGGCCTTCAGCCCCTCGTACCGCTTCACGCTGAGCGACGGCTCCGTGCTGACCCTCGCTGTGTCCTATTGGGGTTTTTGGGATTAGATTTCCATTGAATTGGGGGTTTTGCATTGGATTGGGATTTAGTCAGGAATTTAATGAGATTTTTCCCATGATTTCTCTGGAATTCAGTGTTTTTCTCCTCAATGATGACCCCGCATGGCCCACAGGCCTTGAGGCCCATTCACACTGAGCGACGGCTCCGTGCTGATCCTCCCTGGGGCCTGTAGGGATTTTGGGATCAGATTTCCATTAAATTGGGTTCTGGGATTGGATTGTAATTTTCTCAGGGTTTTCTAAAGATTTTCTTGGGATTTTCCTGGGATTTAGGTGTTTTTCCCCTTAGTGATGACCCCAGCACGGCCTTGAGCCCCTCATCCCCCTCACGCTAAGTGATGGCTCCGTGCTGACTTTCCCTTTGCCCTATCATGATTTTTAGGATTTCTCGGGATTTTTTTTGGGATTTTCCCATATTTTCCCGTGGAATTCTGTGTGTTTTTCCCTGCAGTGATGACGCGGGGCACGGCCTTCAGCCCCTCGTACCGCTTCACGCTGAGCGACGGCTCCGTGCTGAGCGCCCACACCAAGTGCAAGCTCTGCTACCCCTCGAGCCCGGAGCTGCAGCCCTTCATCATGGGCATCCACGTCATCGACAGGTACGGAAATCCCGGGAATCCCTCGGAATGCAATTCATTCCCTCCGAATTTCACGGGATTCCCCCAAATTCCGGCACCGGGAATCGCCCGGAGAGGGCAGGGATGAATCTCCAGGTGCTGATCCCGCCCTGGGTTTTTCCAGTTTTTTCTCCTTCTTTTTTCCCCCCTCTTTTGAGTTTTTCACGGAATTCTGGAGGTGTTGGGAATTTTGGTGTTTGCTAAGGAAAATTTTCTGGAGGTTTTCAAACTCTGGGGGAGGAATTTTTCCTGGAAATCTGACCTTGATTTCATCTAGGCATTCCCTGGGTCCTCAGTGCTGGATTGGGGTTGGGATTGGGGTTGGGTTTGGTATTGGGATTGGGGTAGGATTGGGATTGGGATTGGGACTGGGATTGGGATTGGGGTTGGGGTTGGATTGTTGTTGGGATTGGATTGGGGTTGGGATTTGGATTGGATTAGGGTTGGGGTTGGGATTGGGATTGGGGTTGGGGTTGGATTTTTGTTGGGATTGGGGTTGGGATTTGGATTGGATTAGGGTTGGGGTTGGGATTGGGATTGGGATTGGATTGGGGTTGGATCGCAATTGGGATTGGAATTGGATTGGATTAGGGTTGGGATTGGCGTTGGATTGGGGTTGGGGTTGGGATGGATTGGGGTTGGGATTGGGGTTAGGATTGGATTGGGATTGGGATTGGATTGTTGTTGGGATTGGATTGGGTTTGGGATTGGGGTTGGGATTGGATTGGGATTGGGATTGAGATAGGATTGGGATTGAGATTGGATTGTTGTTGGGATTGGATTAGGATTGGGATTGGGATAGGATTGGGGTTAGGATTGGATTGGGATTGGATTGTTGTTGGGATTGGATTTGGTTTGGGATTGGGTTTGGGATTGGGATTAGATTGGGATTGGGATTGGGATTAGATTGGGATTGGGATTGGATTGGGATTGGGATAGGATTGTTTTTGGGATTGGAATTGGAATTTAGAATAGGATTGGTTTTGAGAGATGGATTGGAATTAGGATTAGGTTTAGGATTAGGATTGGGATTAGAATTTGGATTGGGACTGGGTTAGGATTAGGATTGGGTCTGGAATTGGGATTGGGATTAGGATTGGCATTGGGATTAGGCCTGGGCCTGGAATTGGGATTGGGATCAGAATTAGGATTAGGTCTGGGATTAGGACTGGGACTGGGATTGGAATTAGAATTGGGAATGTGATTAGGGTTGGGATTGGGATTGGGGTCAGGATCTGGATCGGGATTGGGACTGGACTTGGGATCGGAAGTGGAATGAGATTGGAATTGGAGCAAGGATTGGGATTGCGATTGGAATTAGGATCAGGATCAGGATCAGGATTGGGATTGGGCTCTTCCCCTCGGAAGGATTTCTGTCAGAATTCCTGGGAAAATTGTTCCTCTGGAGCTGCTGGAATGGGGCCACGGAATCTTGGAACGACCCCAAAATTTGGGAAAACTGATTTTTCCCAGCATGAGGGGTCTGGGATGGTGGGAATGCTGATCTGGGAATTCCAGACCCAAAAAAAGGGTCGGAGCAGCCAGAATTCCCAGCAGGGAGTTTTTTGAGATTCCTGCTGTTCCTGGAACAGGATCTGGGAATTCCAAAGCCCTGGAGCAGCCAGAATTCCCAGCAGGGAATTTTTTGGGATTCCTGCTCTTCGCGGAACAGGATCTGGGAATTCCAAAGCCTTGGAGCAGCCGGAATTCCAAGCAGGGAATTTTGGGATTCCTGCTGCCATTGGAGCAGGATTTGGGAATTCCAGACCTGGACAAAAGGGTCAGAGCAGCTGGAATTCTGAGCAGGGAATTTTTGGGATCCTTCCTGCTGTTGGAGCAGAATTTGGGAATTCCAAACCCTGAGAAAACCTCGGAGCAGCCGGAATTCCAAGGAGGGAATTTTGGGATTCCTGCTGCTGGTGGAGCAGAATTTGGGAATTTCGGGCCCAAAAAAAGGGTTGGAGCAGCCAGAATTCCCAGCAGGGAATTTTTTGAGATTCCTGCTGTTCCCGGAACAGGATCTGGGAATTCCAAATCCTTGGAGCAGCCGGAATTCCAAGCAGGGAATTTTTAGGGATTCCTGCTGTTCTCAGAACAGGATCTGGAAATTCCAAAGCCCTGGAGCAGCCAGAATTCCCAGCAGGGAATTTTTTGGGATTCCTGCTCTTCGTGGAACAGGATCTGGGAATTCCAAAGCCTAGGAGCAGCCAGAATTCCCAGCAGGGAAGTTTTTGGGATTCCTGCTCTTCGCGGAACAGGATCTGGGAATTCCAAAGCCTTGGAGCAGCCGGAATTCCAAGCAGGGAATTTTTTGGGATTCCTGCTGCCAGAACGGCTCCCGGGACCACCAAAAACCCAGGAAAACCCCGATTTTTCCCTGTTTTTTCCCCCCAGGGATCACGGAATTCTCTCCCCCCAGGACGCCCCCGGGCCGGGCCTGGCCCTTCCCAGGGTGAATCCCAACGTTTCTCCGGCGCCGGGAATGGCGCTGCCGCCTTCCCTCCCTCCATCCAACGGCTCCGTCATGGCCGCGCCCTCCCCTCACCCCGGCAATTCCACCTCGGGCCAAGGGAATTTCGGGAATCCTCTGGGATCCAACGTTGCCTTAAGCCAAACTCCCGGGAATTCCCACCCTTTATCCCACGGCAGCTCCCCCATGAACAGCCCCGGAATTCCGGTGCCGCAATTCCTGTCGCCGCGGCACCGCAGCAGCCCGGGCTTGATTCCCAGATCCCGAGCTCCTCCCGGCAATCCCTTCTCGCCAGCCATGCACTCCCCGGCTTCCTCCTCCTCTTCCTCATCCTCATCCTCCTCCTCGTCCTCTGGGAATTCCCGGCCTTTTCCCAACGCTCCCGTCACCGCCGCGCTTCCGGAGCCTCCGGCAAATCCGGGATTTTTGAGGCAGCCAAGCTCCCAAAACTCTCCCGGCCGCGTCGGCGGCAAATCCGACGCCAAGGACGGCAAGGAGATCTCTTCCATCCTGGGCGAGATGATCCAAGGGGACTCCGACAAAACCTCGGAGCCGGGAATTCCGCACGCATCCGAGGGAGGCGACGCCGCCGGGAAGTGTCCCCAGGGCACGAGCCACCGGCTGGTGCAGCTGCTGGCCAGCACGGCCGAGCAGCAGCTGCGGCACCACCACGCCGACGCCGACACCAGCTCCAAGGATTCCTTGGTGTGCGCCGGCGTTCCCGGGAATTCCGTGCCGGCTCCGTCCTGCCCGTCCTCGCACAGCTCGCTGACGGAGCGCCACAAAATCCTGCACCGCCTGCTGCAGGAGGGCAGCCCCTCCGACATCCCCGGCCTGGCCTCCTGCGAGGACAAGAAGGAGAATTCCGGCGGGAATTGCGGCGGCGGGAATGCCGGGATGGCGGAGGCGGAGAAGAAGAAGGAATCCAAGGATCACCAGCTGCTGCGGTACCTGCTGAATAAGGACGAGAAGGAGGCGGCGGCGCCGGCCGCGCTCAGCCTGGACGACGTCAAGGTCAAGGTGGAGAAGGGCGAGGCGGCCGAGCCGTGTCCGGCCGCTCCGGCCGCCGTTCCCAAAATTCCCGCCGGCGACGAGGTCAAGATGGAGGCGCCGGGACAGGTGGGTGGGGGAGGATCCGGATTTTTCCTGGGAATTTCTGGCTTCCCCTTCCCGTGGAATCTTGGAGATCCACAACGGTTTGGGTGGGAGTGGTGGAGCTTTGATCTCATCCCGCTCCAATTCCCAAAATTCCAAGATCTTGGGGTGCTCTGAGATTTCCTTGGATGCTCCCAAGGATTTTTTGGGAATTCTCCTGGATTTTTCTTCCCGTTCCCGTGGAATCCTGAAGTTCTGGAATGGTTGGGGTGGGATTTGTGGAGATTCCATCCTGTCCCAATCCCAAGATCTTGAGGTTCTCCGAGATTTCCTTGGATGCTCCCAAGGATTTTTTGGGAATTCTCCTGGATCTGACTTCCCGTTCCCATGGAATCCTGAAGTTCTGGAATGGTTGGGGTGGGATTGGTGGAGATTCCATCCCATCCCAATCCCAAGATCTTGGAGTGCTCTGAGATTTCCTTGGATGCTCCCAAGGATTTTCTGGGAATTCTCCTGGATTTTTCTTCCCATTCCCATGGAATCCTGAAGTTCTGGAATGGTTGGGGTGGGATTGGTGGAGCTTTGATCCCATCCCACTCCAATCCCATAATTCCAAGATTTCCTTGGCTCTTCCCAAAGATTTTCTGGGAATTCTCCTGGATTTTCCTTCCCCTTCCCATGGAATCCCAGGATTTTCTCCTCCCTTATCCCAGAATTTTCCCATTTTATGCAGAATTTTTCCCAGCTAATCCCAGAATTTTTCCTGGTTGATCCCAGATTTTTTTGCCAGCTGATCCCAGAATTTTTCTTGACCAATCCCGAGATTTTTCTCAGCTGATCCCAGAATTTTTCCCATTTTTTTCTGGGTTTTTTCCCACCTGATCCCAAAATTTTTTTCCCACTTGACCCCAAGATTTTTCCCAGCTAATCCCAGATTTTTTCCTGTCTTATCCCACAATTTTTCCTGTTTGATCCCAAGATTTTTCCCAGCTAATCCCAGAATTTTCCCCACTTTATTCCTATTTTTTTTCCTGCCTTATCCCAGAATTTTTCCCAGTTGATCCCAGATTTTTCCCAGCTAATCCCAGAATTTTTCCAGTCTGATCCCAGATTTTTTGCCCACTTGATCCCGGAATTTTTCCTGACCAATCTTGAGATTTTTCCCAGCTAATCCCAGAATGTTTCCTGTCTTATCCCAGAATTTCTCCTGCCTTATCCCAGAATTTTTCCCAGCTGATCCCAGATTTTTCCTGGTTGATCCCAGAATTTTTCCTGTCTGATCCCAGAATTTTTCCTGGTTGATCCCAGAATTTTTTCTGCCTTATCCCTGAATTTCTCCTGTCTGATCCCAGAATTTTTCCCAGCTGATCCCAGAATTTTTCCTGTCTGATCCCAGAATTTTTCCTGGTTGATCCCAGAATTTTTCCTGCCTTATCCCAGAATTTTTCCTGTCTGATCCCAGAATTTTTCCCAGCTGATCCCAGATTTTTCCCAGCTAATCCCAGAATTTTTCGTGGTTGATCCCAGAATTTTTCCCAGCTGATCCCAGAATTTTTCCTCGTCTGATCCCAGAATTTTTCCCAGCTAATCCCAGAATTCTTTCTGCCTTATCCCAGAATGTTTCCTGCCTTATCCCAGAATTTTTCCTGGTTGATCCCAGAATTTTTCCTGCTTATCCCAGAATTTTTCCTGTCTGATCCCAGAATTTTTCCTGTCTGATCCCAGATTTTTCCCAGCTAATCCCAGAATTTTTCGTGGCTGATCCCAGATTTTTTTCTGCCTTCTCCCAGGTTTTTCCCCCCCGATCCCAAGATTTTTTTCCCAGCTGATCCCAGATTTTTCCCAGCTAATCCCAGAATTTTTCCAGTCTGATCCCAGATTTTTTGCCCACTTGATCCCGGAATTTTTCCTGACCAATCTTGAGATTTTTCCCAGCTAATCCCAGAATGTTTCCTGGTTGATCCCAGAATTTTTCCTGGTTGATCCCAGAATTTTTCCCGGTTGATCCCAGAATTTTTCCTGGTTGATCCCAGAATTTTTGCCCACTTGATCCCAGAATTTTTCCTGTCTGATCCCAGAATTTTTCCTGTCTGATCCCAGCTTTTTCCCAGCTAATCCCAGAATTTTTCGTGGTTGATCCCAGATTTTTTTCTGCCTTCTCCCAGGTTTTTTCCCCCGATCCCAAGATTTTTTTCCCAGCTGATCCCAGATTTTTCCCAGCTAATCCCAGAATTTTTCCAGTCTGATCCCAGATTTTTTGCCCACTTGATCCCGGAACTTTTCCTGACCAATCTTGAGATTTTTCCCAGCTAATCCCAGAATTTTTCCTGTCTTATCCCAGAATTTCTCCTGTCTGATCCCAGAATTTCTCCTGTCTGATCCCAGAATTTTTCCTGGTTGATCCCAGAATGTTTCCTGCCTTATCCCAGAATTTTTTTTGCCTTATCCCAGAATTTTTCCTGGTTGATCCCAGAATTTTTCCTGGTTGATCCCAGCATTTTTCCTGTCTGATCCCAGAATTTTTCCTGTCTGATCCCAGAATTTTTCCCAGCTGATCCCAGATTTTTCCCAGCTAATCCCAGAATTTTTCGTGGTTGATCCCAGAATTTTTTCTGCCTTCTCCCAGATTTTTTCCCACCTGATCCCAAGATTTATTTCCCGTCTGCTCCCAGACTTTTCCCATCTGCTCCCACAATTTTTCCCGCTTGATCCCACAATTTTTCCTGTTTGATCCCAAGACTTTTCCCCAGCTAATCCCAACTTTTCCCTCTCTCCCTGCAGTTCTCAGCCGAGCTGGAGCAGCTGGATCAGCTCCTCCCTTCCCTGGAGAAGGCGGCGCCGATTCCCGGGATCTGCGGCCCCGACAGGAGCGACCCCCCCCTGCAGCCCAGCACCGCCCCCAGGGCCCCCTCAGGTACAGCAAATCCCTGGAATTCCCTGCAATTCCCAGCAATTCCCAGCAATTCCCGGAAATTCCCAGAAATTCCCCAAAATTCCGGGAGGTCTGGACATGGGAATGACGAGAATGGGGTCAAATCCTCACCAGAGATCCCAAATTTCTCCAAAATGATCTCGACGTTCCTCAATTTCCATTCCCAAAAAAAATCACTGAATCTTCCCAAAATTTCACTCTCAAAATTTCCGTTCCCATAATTGGTGAAAATTCAAAAAAAAATTCCCCAAAAAATCCCCAAAAATCCCCCAAAAAAATCCCCAGAATTCCTGAAAAAATCCCCAAAATTTTTCCAAAAATTCCCCCAAAAAATCCCCAAAAATTCCCGAAAAAAATCCTCCCAAAATCCCCAGAATTCCTGAAAAATTCCCCCAAAATTTCTGCAAAAAATCCCCAAAAAATTGCCAAAAATCCCTGAAAAAAATCCCCCAAAAATTTCCGAAAAATTCCCAAAAAAATTCCCAGAAAATTCCCCAAAATCCCCCAAAAATCCCCAGAATTCCTTAAAAAATCCCCCAAAAATTCCCCAAAAAATTCCCCAAAATCCCCCCAAAATCCCCAGAATTCCTTAAAAAATCCCCCAAAAATTCCCCAAAAAATTCCCCAAAATCCCCCAAAATCCCCAGAATTCCTGAAAAAATCCCCGAAAAATCTCCAAAAAAATCCCAAAAATTCCCAAAAAAACCCCCAAAATTCCCAGAATTCCCGGAATTCCCGGAATTCCCAGAATTCCCGATTTTCCCTGTTTTCCCCAGGGCTGCCAGAGCTGGAGGTGGGCGTGGCCGAGCCCGGCCTGGCCGTGCCAGAGCCAAAAAATCCCCAAGAATTCCTGAAAAAATTCCCCAAAAAATCTCCAAAAAATCCCAAAAATTCCCAAAAAATCCCCCCCAAAATTCCCAGAATTCCCGGAATTCCCAGAATTCCCAGAATTCCCGATTTTCCCTGGTTTCCCCAGGGCTGCCGGAGCTGGAGGTGGGCGTGGCCGAGCCTGGCCTGGCCGTGCCGGAGCGAAAAATCCCCAGAATTCCTGAAAAAATCCCCAAAAAATCTCCAAAAAAATCCCAAAAATTCCCAAAAAATCCCCCCCAAAAATTCCCAGGATTCCCAGAATTCCCGATTTTCCCTGTTTTCCCCAGGGCTGCCGGAGCTGGAGGTGGGCGTGGCCGAGCCCGGCCTGGCTGTGCCGGAGCCGCTGCCCTGGGCCGACCCCGCCCTGGCCAAGAGCAACGAGTGAGTGACAGAATTCCCAACATTCCCAACATTCCCAAGGCTTTTCCCAACATTCCCAAAGTTTTCCCCAAAATTCCCAAGGATTTCTCCCAAAATTCCTGAAGATATTCCCAAAATTCCCAAGGATTTTTAAGGATTTCTCCAAAATTCCCCAGGGTTTTTCCCAAAATTCCTGAAGATTTTCCCAAATTCTCAAAGATTTCTCCCAAAATTCCTGAGGTTTCTCAAAATTCCCAAAGATTTCTCTCAAAATTCCTGAGGATTTTCCCAGAATTCCCAAGGATTTTCGAGGATTCTTCCCAAAATTCCCAAGGTTTTTCCCAAAGTTCCCGAGGGTTTTTCCCAAAATTCCAGAGGCTTTCCCAAAATTCCTGAGGATTTTTGAGGATTTCTCCCAAAATTCCAGAGGTTTTTTTCTAAAATTTTCTCCAAATTCCCAAGGATTTTTTAGGACTTTTTAACCAAAATTCCCAAAGTTTTTCCCAAATTTCCTGAGGATTTTTCCCAAAATTCCCCAGGGTTTTCCCCCAAATTTCCAAGGATTTTTGAGGATTTTTCCCAAAATTCCAGAGGGTTTTTCCCAAAGTTTTCCCAAAATTCCCAAAGGTTTTTCCCAAAACTCCCCCAAATTCCCAGGGGTTTTCCCAAAATTCCCAAAGGTTTTCCCCCAAAATTCCAGAAGATTTTCCCAAAATTCCCAGTGAATTTCCCAAAATTCCTGAGGATTTTCCCCAAATTTCCCAACGCTTTTCCAGCTGGGATTTCATGGATTTTCCAGCAGGGCTTTTCCCCATTTTGCCAGTCAGGAATTCCCATTTTTCCAGGCAGGAATTCCTAGATTTTCCACCTGGGAATTCCCAGATTTTCCATCTGGGAATTCCCACTTTTCCAGGGGTGAATTCCCATTTTTCCAGGCAGGATTTCCCGTGTTTCTGGTTGTGAATTCCCAATTTTCCAGGTGGGAATTCCCAGTTTTCCAGGCAGAAATTCCCATTTTTCCAGATGGAAATTCTCAGGTTTTTGGGTTGAAATTCCCATGTTTCCAGGCAGGAATTCCCAGATTTTCCAGGCAGGAATTCTCAGATTTTCCAGTGTGAATTCCCAGATTTCCAGTCAGGAATTCCCAGTGTTTCCAGGGCTGAATTCCCGTTTTTCCAGTGTGGAATTTTTGGTGTTTCTGGTTGTGAATTCCCAGATTTCCAGGCAGCGATTCCCAGATTTCCCTTGGGCATTTCTCCCAGCTTTTCCAGGCAGGAATTCCCAGTTTTCCCAGTGTGAATTCCCAGATTTCCAGGCGGGAATTCCTGGATTTCCAGAGGTGAATTCCTCTTTTTTCCAGTGTGGAATTCTTGGTGTTTCCAGGGGCGAATTCCCAGATTTCCAGGCAGGGATTCCCAGATTTCCCTCGGGCATTTCTCCCAGATTTCCCAGTGTGGAATTCCCAGATTTCCCAGTGTGGAATTGCCAGATTTCCATGTGGGAATTCCTGGATTTCCAGAGGTGAATTCCTCTTTTTTCCAGTGTGGAATTCTTGGTGTTTCCAGGGGCGAATTCCTAGATTTCCAGGCATGGATTCCCAGATTTCCCTTGGGCATTTTTCCCAGATTTCCTGGGTATGAATTCCCAGATTTCCCAGAGAGAATTCCCAGATTTCCATGTGGGAATTCCTGGATTTCCAGAGGTGAATTCCTCTTTTTTCCAGTGTGTAATTCTTGTTGTTTCCAGGGGCGAATTCCCAGATTTCCAGGCAGGGATTCCCAGATTTCCCTTGGGCATTTCTCCCAGATTTCCTGGGTATGAATTCCCGGATTTCCCAGTGTGAATTCCCAGCTTTTCCTGGGTGTGCATTCCCAGTTTTCCCAGTGTGGAATTCCCAGATTTCCATGTGGGAATTGCCGTTTTTGGCAGGCTGGAGGAGCTGCTGCTGCCGCCGGGCAGCGCCGAGGGCCGCAGCGAGGAGAATTCCAGGAGTGAATTCCCAGATTTCCCTCGGGCATTTCTCCCAGCTTTTTCCAGGCTGGAATTCCCAGTTTTCCCAGTGTGGAATTCCCAGATTTCCAGTCAGGAATTCCCAGTGTTTCCAGGGCTGAATTCCCATTTTTCCAGTGTGGAATTCTTGATGTTTCTGGTTGTGAATTCTCAGATTTCCAGGCAGCGATTCCCAGATTTCCCTCGGGCATTTCTCCCAGATTTTCCAGGCAGGAATTCCCAGTTTTCCCAGTGTGGAATTCCCGGATTTCCAGGCAGGAATTCCTGGATTTCCAGGGGTGAATTCCTCTTTTTTCCAGTGTGTAATTCTTGATGTTTCCAGGGGCAAATTCCCAGATTTCCAGGCAGGGATTCCCAGATTTCACTTGGGCATTTCTCCCAGATTTCCTGGGTATGAATTCCCAGTTTCCCAGTGTGGAAATCCCAGATTTCCTGGGTGTGGATTCTCAGATTTCCCAGAGAGAATTCCCAGATTTCCAGGCAGGAATTCCTGGATTTCCAGAGGTGAATTCCTCTTTTTTCCAGTGTGGAATTCTTGATGTTTCCAGGGGCGAATTCCCAGATTTCCAGGCAGGGATTCCCAGATTTCCCTTGGGCATTTCTCCCAGATTTCCCAGTGTGTAATTCCCAGATTTCCCAGTGTGGAATTCCCAGATTTCCAGTCAGGAATTCCCAGTGTTTCCAGGGCTGAATTCCCGTTTTTCCAGTGTGGAATTCTTGGTGTTTCTGGTTGTGAATTCCCAGATTTCCAGGCAGGGATTCCCAGATTTCCCTTGGGCATTTCTCCCAGATTTCCTGGGTATGAATTCCCAGATTTCCTAGTGTGAATTCCCAGTTTTTCCTGGGTGTGAATTCCCAGTTTCCCAGTGTGGAATTCCCGGATTTCCATGTGGGAATTGCTGTTTTTGGCAGGCTGGAGGAGCTGCTGCTGCCGCCGGGCAGCGCCGAGGGCCGCAGCGAGGAGAATTCCAGGAGTGAATTCCCAGATTTCCCTTGGACATTTTCCCCAGATTTCCTGGGTGTGAATTCCCAGTTTTCCCAGTGTGGAATTCCCAGATTTCCAGTCAGGAATTCCCAGTGTTTCCAGGGCTGAATTCCCATTTTTCCAGTGTGGAATTCTTGATGTTTCCAGGGGCGAATTCCCAGATTTCCAGGCAGGGATTCCCAGATTTCCCTTGGGCATTTCTCCTAGATTTTCTGGGCATGAATTCCCAGATTTCCCAGTGTGGAATTCCCAGATTTCCAGGCAGGAATTCCTGGATTTCCAGAGGTGAATTCCTCTTTTTCCAGTGTGGAATTCTTGATGTTTCCAGGGGCGAATTCCCAGATTTCCAGGCATGGATTCCCAGATTTCCCTTGGGCATTTCTCCCAGATTTCCTGGGTATGAATTCCCAGATTTCCCAGTGTGGAATTCCCCCATTTCCCAGTGTGAATTCCCAGTTTTCCCAGTGTGGAATTCCCGGATTTCCATGTGGGAATTGCCGTTTTTGGCAGGCTGGAGGAGCTGCTGCTGCCGCCGGGCAGCGCCGAGGGCCGCAGCGAGGAGAATTCCAGGAGTGAATTCCCAGATTTCCCTCGGGCATTTCTCCCAGCTTTCCTGGGTGTGAATTCCCAGTTTCCCAGTGTGGAATTCCCCCATTTCCTGGGTATGAATTCCCAGATTTCCCAGTGTGGAATTCCCGGGTTTCCATGTGGGAATTGCCGTTTTTGGCAGGCTGGAGGAGCTGCTGCTGCCGCCGGGCAGCGCCGAGGGCCGCAGCGAGGAGAATTCCAGGAGTGAATTCCCAGATTTCCCTCAGGCATTTCTCCCAGCTTTCCTGGGTGTGAATTCCCAGTTTTCCCAGTGTGGAATTCCCGGGTTTCCATGTGGGAATTGCCGTTTTTGGCAGGCTGGAGGAGCTGCTGCTGCCGCCGGGCAGCGCCGAGGGCCGCAGCGAGGAGAATTCCAGGAGTGAATTCCCAGATTTCCCTCGGGCATTTCTCCCAGCTTTCCTGGGTATGAATTCCCAGTTTTCCCAGTGTGGAATTCCCGGGTTTCCATGTGGGAATTGCCGTTTTTGGCAGGCTGGAGGAGCTGCTGCTGCCGCCGGGCAGCGCCGAGGGCCGCAGCGAGGAGAATTCCAGGAGTGAATTCCCAGATTTCCCTCGGGCATTTCTCCCAGCTTTCCTGGGTGTGAATTCCCAGTTTTCCCAGTGTGGAATTCCCGGATTTCCATGTGGGAATTGCCGTTTTTGGCAGGCTGGAGGAGCTGCTGCTGCCGCCGGGCAGCGCCGAGGGCCGCAGTGAGGAGAATTCCAGGAGTGAATTCCCAGATTTCCCTTGGGCATTTCTCCCAGATTTCCCAGTGAGGAATTCCCAGATTTCCCAGTATGGAATTCCCAGGTTTCCAGTCAGGAATTCCCAGTGTTTCCAGGGCTGAATTCCCGTTTTTCCAGTGTGGAATTCTTGGTGTTTCTGGTTGTGAATTCCCCAGATTTCCAGGCAGGGATTCCCAGATTTCCTTTGGGCATTTCTCCCAGCTTTCCTGGGTGTGAATTCCCAGATTTCCCGGTGTGGAATTCCCAGATTTCCATGTGGGAATTCCTGGATTTCCAGAGGTGAATTCCTCTTTTTTTCCAGTGTGTAATTCTTGTTGTTTCCAGGGGCAAATTCCCAGATTTCCAGGCAGGGATTCCCAGATTTCCCTTGGGCATTTCTCCCAGATTTCCTGGGTATGAATTCCCGGATTTCCCAGTGTGAATTCCCAGCTTTTCCTGGGTGTGAATTCCCAGTTTTCCCCGGTGTGGAATTCCCAGATTTCCATGTGGGAATTGCCGTTTTTGGCAGGCTGGAGGAGCTGCTGCTGCCGCCGGGCAGCGCCGAGGGCCGCAGCGAGGAGAATTCCAGCAGTGAATTCCCAGATTTCCCTCGGGCATTTCTCCCAGCTTTCCTGGGTGTGAATTCCCAGATTTCCCAGTGTGAATTCCCAGATTTCCATGTGGGAATTGCCGTTTTTGGCAGGCTGGAGGAGCTGCTGCTGCTGCCGCCGGGCAGCGCCGAGGGCCGCAGCGAGGAGAAGGCGCTGCTGGAGCAGCTGGTGACCTTCCTGAGCGGGAGGGACGAGACCGAGCTGGCCGAGATCGACCGGGCCCTGGGCATCGACAAACTCGTGCAGGTGGGGCGGGAGAACGGTCTGGAATGTTCTGGAATGTCCCGGGGAGAAATGGGGGGAAAAATCGGGGAAAAAACGGGGAAAAAATCGGGCGGAAAATGGGGAAAAAATGGAGGAAAACGGGGGATGGAAGGGGGGGGGAATGGGGAAAATTGGGGAAAAAATGGGGGGAAAATTGGGGGGAAAAGGAGGAAAAAATGGGAAAATAATTGGGGGGGAAATGGGGAAAATGGGGAAAAAATCGGGGAAAAAACGGGAAAGGAATCGGGTGGAAAATGGGGAAAAACTGGAGAAAAATGTGGAATGAAAAGGGGGGGAAATGGGGAAAGACAGGGAAAAAAAATAGGAAAAAATGGGGGGGGGGGAAATGCGAGTAAATGGAGGAAAAATGGGGGGGGGAAATAGGATAATTGGAGGAAGGGGAAAATTGGGGGGGAATGGGAAAATGGGGAAAAAATCGGGGAAAAAACTGGAAAAAAATTAGGTGGAAAATGGGGAAAAAATGGAGAAAAACGGGGAATGAAAGGGGGGGGAAATGGGGAAAAAATGGGGGAAAAAATTAGGAAAAAATAGGGGAAAACCAGGAAGAAATGGTGGGAAAAGGGAGGAAAAATGGGGAAAATAATTGGGGGGGAAATGGGGAAAATTGGGGAAAAATCGGGGAAAAAACTGGAAAAAAATTGGGCGGAAAATGGGGAAAAAATGGAGAAAAACTGGGAATGAAAGGGGGGGAAATGGGGAAAAACAAGGAAAAAATGGGGAAAAAAAGGGAAAAAATGGGGAAAAACCAGGAAGAAATGGGGGGAAAAGGGAGGAAAAATGGGGAAAAATAATTGGGGGGGAAATGGGGAAAATTGGAGAAAAATCGGTGGAAAAATGGGGAAAAAATGGAGAAAAATGGGAAATGAAAGGGGGGGAATGGGGAAAGACAGGGAAAAAATGGGGGGAAAAATGGGGGAAAATGGAGGAAAAATGGGAAAATAATTGGGGGGGAAATGGGGAAAATTGGAGAAAAATTGGTGGAAAAATGGAGAAAAATGGGGAATGAAAGGGGGGGAAATGGGGAAAGACAGGGAAAAAAAATTAGGAAAAAATGGGGGGAAAAATGGGGGGAAATGGAGGAAAAAATGGGAAAATAATTGGTGGGGGAATGGGGAAAATGGGGAAAAAATTGGGGAAAAACTGGAAAAAAATTGGGCGGAAAATGGGGAAGAAATGGAGAAAAATGGGGAATGAAAGGGGGGGAAATGGGGAAAAACAGGGAAAAAATGGGGGGAAAATGGGGGGGAAAATGGGGAAAAAATGGGAAAATAATTGGGGGGGAATGGGGAAAATGGGGAAAAAATTGGGGAAAAACTGGAAAAAATTGGGCGGAAAATGGGGAAAAAATTGAGAAAAATGGGAAATGAAAGGGGGGGAAATGGGGAAAAACAGGGAAAAAATGGGGGAAAATGGGGGGAAAAATGGGGAAAAAATGGGAAAATAATTGGGGGGGAAATGGGGAAAATGGGGAAAAACTGGAAAAAAATTGGGCGGAAAATGGGGAAAAAATGGAGAAAAATGGGGAATGAAAGGGGGGGAAATGGGGAAAAACAGGGAAGAAAATCAGGAAAAAATGGGGGGAAAAATTGGGGGGAAATGGAGGAAAAAATGGGAAAATAATTGGGAGGGAATGGGGAAAATGGGGAAAAAATCGGGGAAAAAGTTGGGTGGAAAATGGGGAAAAAATGGAGAAAAACGGGGAATGAAAGTGGGGGAAATGGGGAAAAACAGGGAAAAGATGGGGGAAAAAAAGGGAAAAAATAGGGAAAAACCAGGAAGAAATGGGGGGAAAAGGGAGGAAAATGGGGAAAATAACTGGGGGGGAAATGGGGAAAATTGTGGAAAAATCGGTGGAAAAAATGGGGAAAATAGGGGAGAAAAATGGGAAATGAAAGGGGGGGAAATGGGGAAAGACAGGTGGGGAAAAAATGGAGGAAAAAATGGGAAAATAATTGCGGGGGAATGGGGAAAACAGGGAAAAAATCGGGGAAAAAAATGGGAAAAAATAGGGGAAAACCAGGAAGAAATGGGGGGAAAATGGAGGAAAAATTGGGAAAAAATCGAGGCAAAATGGGGGGAAAGTTGGGGGAAAAGGGGGAAAAATTGGCGGAAAAATGGCAAAAAAATGGAGAAAAATGGGGAAAAGATCAGGGGGATGGGGAAGAAATGAGAAAAATAGGAAGAAAAGGGAAAAAGGGGAGAAGAAGGGGAAAAATGGGGAAAATAGGGAAAACATGGGGAAAATCAGGGAAAAACGGGAAAAAAATTGGGTGGAAAATGGTGAAGAAATGGAGAAAATAGGGGAATTAAAGGGGAGGAAATGGGAAAAATCAGGGAAAAATGGGAAGAAAAACAGGATAAAATCGGGGGAAATGGAGGAAAAAATGGGAAAATAATTGGGGGGAAAATGGGGAAAATCAGGAGAAAAATGGGAAAAAAATTGAGGAAAGTGGGGAATAAAATGGGGGGAAATGGGAAGAAATGGGGAAAAAATGGAAGGAAAGGGGAAAAGGAGAAAAAAGGGAGAAACGGGGAAAATAGGGGAAACATGGGGGAAAATGGGGAAAATAGGGAAAAAGATTGGGGGAAAATGGGGAAAATTGGGGAAAATGGGAAAAAATTGGAGGGAAAATGGGGAAAAATTGGAGAAAAACGGGGAATAAAAGGGGGGGAAATGGGGAAAAACCGGGAAAAAAATTAGGAAAAATGGGAAAAAATGGGAATAAAAGGGAGGGAAAATGGGGGAAAACAGGGGAAAAAAAAGGGAATAGAGCCAGGAATTAATGGGAAAAGATAGGGAAAAACCAGGAAGAGATGAGGGGGGAAAGGTAGAAAATTTGGGGGAATAAATAGGGGGGAAAATGGGAAAAATTGGGGAAAAGTCAAGGGAAAAATGGTGAAAAAACTGGAGAAAAACAGAGGGAAAAAATCAGGGAAAAAAGGGAGGAAATGAGGAAAAAACCAGGAAGAAAAGGAGGAAAATGGGGGGGAAATGAGAAAAATTGGTGAAAAAAATTGCTGGGAAAATCAGGGAAAAAAACGGGGGGAAATGGCAAAAAAAAAGAGAAATTTTGGGATGGGATCTCCAAGGGATTTTGGGATCCAAGGAGATTTTGGGATCTGAAGGGATTTTGGGATTCAGGGAGATTTTGGGATGGGATTTCCAAGGGATTTTGGGATCTGAAGGGATTTTGGGATTCAGGGAGATTTTGGGATGGGATTTCCAAGGGATTTTGGGATCTGAAAAGATTTTGGGATTGGATTCTAAAGGAGGGATTTTGGGATCCAAGGAGATTTTGGGATTGGGCTCCAAAGGGATTTTGGGATCCCGAGGGATTTTGGGATCCGAAGGGATTTTGGGATGGGATTATGGGATTCCAAGGAGATTTTTGGGATCCAAGGCAATTCTGGGATGGGATTTCAAAGGGATTTTGGGATTGGATTCTAAAGAAGGGATTTTGGGATCCAAGGGATTTTGGGAATAAGCTCCACAGGGATTTTGGGATGGGATTTCAAAGAGATTTTGGGATCCAAAGGAATTTTGGGATGGGATTTTAAAGAATGGATTTTGGGGTGGGATTTCAAAGAGATTTTGGGATCCAAAGAGATTTTGGGATTGGGCTCCAAAGAGATTTTGGAATCTGAAGGGATTTTGGGATCCAAGGTGATTTTGGGATTGGGCTCCAAAGGGATTTTGGGATTGGCCTTGAAAGAGAATTTGGAATTTGGCTCCAGAGAGATTTTGGGATGGGATTCCAAGGAGATTTTGGGATCCGAAGGGATTTCGGGAGTGGATTCTGAAGGAGGGATTTTGTGATCCAAGGAGATTTCGGGATCCAAAGAGATTTTGGGATCCGAAGGGATTTTGGGGTGGGACTTCAAAGAGATTTTGGATCTAAGGGGATTTTGGGATCCAAGGAGATTTTGGGATCCAGAGAGATTTTGGGATGGGATTGCAAAGGGGATTTGGGATCTGAAGGGATTTTGGGATCCAAGGGGATTTTTGGGATGGGATTTCAAAGGGATTTTGGGATCCACAGAGATTTTGGGATCAGACTGCACAGACATTTTGTGCTCCAGAGGAATTCCGGGCTGAGATTCTCGAGGAATTCCAGGATGGGATTCCTGAGGAATTTTGGGATGGGATTCCTGAGGAATTCCGTGACGAGATTCCCCAGGAATTCCAGGATGGGATTCCCCAGGAATTCCAGGATGGGATTCCCGAATTCTGGGATGGGATTCCCGAATTCCAGGATGGGATTCCCGAGGAATTCCAGGATGGGATTCCTGAGGAATTCTGGGCTGGGATTCCCGAATTCCAGGATGGGATTCCCAAGGAATTCCGGGATGGGATTCCTGAGGAATTCCAGGATGAGATTCCCGAATTCCAGGATGAGATTCCCAAGGAATTCCGGGATGGGATTCCTGAGGAATTCCAGGATGAGATTCCCAAGGAATTCCGGGATGGGATTCCTGAGGAATTCCAGGATGAGATTCCCAAGGAATTCCGAGATGGGATTCCCGAATTCCAGGATGAGATTCCCGAATTCCGGGATGGGATTCCTGAGGAATTTCGGGATGGGATTCCTGAGGATGGGGTTCCTGAGGAATTTTGGGATGGGGTTCCTGAGGAATTTTGGGATGGGATTCCCGAGGAATTCCGGGATGGGATTCCTGAGGAATTCCAGGATGGGATTCCCCAGGAATTTCAGGATGGGATTCCCGAATTCCGGGATGGGATTCCCGAGGAACTCTGGGCTGACATTCCCGAGGAACTCCGGGCTGACATTCCCGAGGAACTCCGGGCTGACATTCCCGAGGAATTCCCTGCCCTGACTCCGGATCTCTCCCCCCCTTTAGGGCGGCGCCCTGGACGCTCTCCCCGATCGCTTCCAGCCCCACCCGGCCCCGGCTCCGCCTCCCCCGCTGCTCCTGGAGCCCAAACCCGGCATCTTCTCCCAGCCCTTCCCTCCTTCCTCCTCCTCCTCCTCCTCCTCCTCCTCCTCCTCCTCCTCGGCCTCTCCCGCCGCCTTCCCGGCCGTGCTGCGCCAGAAGCCGCCCTTCGGCGCCCTCCCTCCTCCTCCTCCTCCTCCTCCTCCCGCTCCTCCTGCTCCTCCTGGTGCTGCCGTGGGGGCTCGTGGAACGTTCCAGAACAGCCCCGGGGCCGCCCTGGGCATGGCCCGGCCGGGGCTCGGCCGCCCCCCGAGCGCCCCCAACCAGCTCCGGCTGCAGCTGCAGCAGCGCCTGCAGGGCCAGCAGCAGGTAAGGGGGGAAAGACCCCACAGCAACCCTAAAAAAAGCTCTAAAACCCCCCAAAAATACCCCCAAAAAATCCCCCAAAATCCCCCCAAAAATCCCCACAAAATCCCCCAAAAATCCCCCCAAAATCCCCCCAAAATCCCCCAAAATCCCCCCAAAATCCCCCCAAAATCCCCCAAAAAATCCCCCCAAAATCCCCCCAAAATCCCCCAAAATCCCCCAAAAATCCCCCAAAAATCCCCCCCAAATCCCCCAAAAATCCCCCCAAAATCCCCCAAAAAATCCCCCAAAAATCCCCCCAAAATCCCCCAAAAATCCCCCCAAAATCCCCCAAAAATCCCCCAAAAATCCCCCAAAAAATCCCCCAAAAATCCCCCCAAAATCCCCCCAAAATCCCCCCAAAATCCCCCAAAAAATCCCCCAAAAATCCCCCCAAAATCCCCCAAAAATCCCCCCAAAATCCCCCAAAAATCCCCCCAAAATCCCCCCAAAAATCCCCCCAAAATCCCCCCAAAATCCCCCCAAAATCCCCCAAAAATCCCCCCAAAATCCCCCCAAAATCCCCCAAAAATCCCCCCCAAAATCCCCCAAAAATCCCCCCAAAATCCCCCCAAAATCCCCCAAAAATCCCCCCAAAATCCCCCAAAAATCCCCCAAAAATCCCATGGAAAAGGGCAGAGAATTAAAAAAATATCCTGAAAAAAACCCCCAAAGGATTAAAAGAAAATCCACCCCAAAACTCATAAAAAAGGTCAAAGAATTGTTAAAAAAAAACCTCAAAAAACCCCAAAAACTCATTAAAAACCCCATCATGAACCCCAAAGAATTTGAAACAATTCCCCCCAAAAATCCCCCTAAAAAACCCAAAAGAATTCTAAAGAAAATCCCCCAAAAATCCCATGGAAAAGGGCAGAGAATTTTAAAAATATCCTGAAAAAAAAAACCCCCAAAGGATTAAAAGAAAATCCACCCCAAAACTCATAAAAAAGCACAAAGAATTATAGAAAAAAAACTCAAAAAATCACCCAAAACCCCCCAAAAACTCATTTAAAACCCCATAATAAACCCCAAAGAATTTGACAAAAATCCCCCCAAAAATCCCCTTAAAAACCCGAAAAAATTCTAAAAAAAGTTTCCCCAAAAAGCATTAAAAAACCCCAAAAATTCTTAAAAATAAAGCCCCCAAAACCTCTCAGAAACTCATTAAAAACCCCAGAATGAACCCCAAGGAATTTGAAACAATTCCCCCCAAAAATCCCCCTAAAAAACCCGAAAGAATTCTAAAGAAAATCCCCCAAAAATCCCATGGAAAAGGGCAGAGAATTTAAAAAATATCCTGAAAAAAAAAACCCAAAGGATTAAAAAAAAAATCCACCCCAAAACTCATAAAAAAGGTCAAAGAATTATAGAAAAAAACCTTAAAAAATCACCCAAAAAACCCCAAAAACTCATTAAAAACCCCATCATGAACCCCAAAGAATTTGAAACAATTCCCCCCAAAAATCCCCCTAAAAACCCAAAAGAATTCTAAAGAAAATCCCCCAAAAATCCCATGGAAAAGGGCAGAGGATTTTAAAAATATCCTGAAAAAAAAAACCCCAAAGGATTAAAAGAAATCCACCCCAAAACTCATAAAAAAGGCCAAAGAATTATAAATAAAACCCCTCAAAAAATCCCCCCAAAAATCCCATGGAAAAGGGCAGAGAATTTTAAAAATATCCTGAAAAAAAAACCCAAAGGAATAAAAGACAATCCACCCCAAAACTCATAAAAAAGGCCAAAGAATTATAGAAAAAAAACTAAAAAAATCACCCAAAAATCCCCAAACCCTCAAAAACTCATTTAAAACCCCATCATGAACCCCAAAGAATTTGAAAAAAATCCCCCCAAAAATCCCCTTAAAAACCTGAAAAAATTCTAAAACAAAAGTTTCCCCAAAAAGCATTAAAAAACCCCAAAAATTCTTAAAATAAAGTCCCCAAAGACCCCAAAAACCTCTCAGAAACTCATTAAAAACCCCAGAATGAACCCCAAGGAATTTGAAACAATTCCCCCCAAAAATCCCCCTAAAAAACCCAAAAGAATTCTAAAGAAAATCCCCCAAAAATCCCATGGAAAAGGGCAGGGAATTTTAAAAATATCATTAAAAAAAATCCCCAAAGGATTAAAAGACAATCCACCCCAAAACTCATAAAAGGCCAAAGAATTATAGAAAAAAACCTAAAAAAATCACCCAAAAAACCCCAAAAACTCATTTAAAACCCCATAATAAACCCCAAAGAATTTGATAATAATCCCCCCAAAAATCCCCTTAAAAACCCAAAAAAATTCTAAAATAATTCCCCCCCAAAACTCATAAAAAACCCCAAAGAATTCTAAAAAAAAAACCTCAAAAAAATCCCCAAAAGACCCCAAAAACTCATTAAAAATCCCAGAATGAACCCCAAAGAATTTGCAAAAATTCCCCCCAAAAATCCCCCTAAAAACCCAAAAAAAGTCTAAAAAAAATTCCCCAAAAAATCCCTAAAAAAGTCTCAAAAGCCATTAAAAACCCCATTAAAAATCCCACAGTAAACCCCAAAGAATTTGTAAAAAATCCTGCTAAAAAGTCCCCAAAAAGATCCCCAAAAAAACCCAAAAAACCCCGAGGAATTTTAAAAAATCCCCTCTAAAAAAACCCAAAAAATCCCCAAAAAATTCCATTAAAAACCCCATAAAAACCCCCAAAGAATTAATAAAAAAATCCCCCAAAAATCCCAAAAAACCCCTGGAGATTTAAAATAAACAACCCCCAAAAATCCCAATGAATTCCCCCCAAAAAACCCCAAATCATCCCCAAATTTAATTTAAAAATCACATAAAAACCCTGAAGAATTAAAAAAAAAAAACCAAAAAACCCCAAAATAATTTTATAAAAAACATCCACAAGAAAACCCAAAAATAAGAAAACCCAAAAATTAAGAAAAAAATCCATTTAAAAAACCCAAAAAAACCCTTAAAAATCCCCCAAAAAAACCTAAAAAGCCCCAAAAAAATCAACAAAAAATCCAAAAAAACCCCCAAATAATTTCAAAAAAGTGCCCCCAAAAATCCCCTAAAAACCCATTAAAAACCCCAAAGAATTTGAAAAAAATCCCCCAAAAATCCCCAAAAAACCCCCAAAAAATCCAATTTAAAACCACCCAAAAATATAAAAAAATCCCAAAAAAAACCCCAAAAAACCCCCCAAAAATCCCCCAAAAAAGCAAAAAAAAAATCCCAAAAAACTCCAAATAATTCCAAAAAATCCCAAAACCGATAAAAAACCCAAAAGGATTTTTAAAAAATCAAAAAAAATCCCGAAAAAAATCCCCCCAAAATCAACAAAAAATCCTAAAACCCCCAAAATAATTCCAAAAAATCCCCTAAAACCCATAAAAACCTCAAAGAATTCGAAATAAACCAAACCCAAACCCCATAAAAATCCCCAAAAAGCCCCAAATTCCCCCAAAAGCCCCCAAACCTCAAAGAATTCTAAAAAATCCCTTAAAAATCCAATAAAAACCCAAAAAAACCCCAAAACCTATTAAAAACCCATTAAAAACCCCAAAACCCCATTAAAAACCCATAAAAACCCCCAAAGAATTTGGAAAAAAAACCCAAAATCCCATTTAAAACCACCCAAAAATTAAAAAAAATCCCCAAAAAACCCCAAATAAACCCCAAAAAATTCCCCCAAAAAAAGCCATAAAAAAACCCAAAGAATTTGGGAAAAAACCCATTAAAAACCCCAAAGTATTTGAAAAAATCCCCCAAAAAAACCCCATAAAAAACCCCAAAGAATTTGAAAAAAATCCCAAAAAAATCTCCAAAAAACCCCAAAGAATTTGAAAAAAATCCCAAAAAAACCCCATTAAAAACCCCAATGAATTTCAAAAGATTCCCCTTAGAAATCCCCCCAAAACCCATAAAAAACCTCAAAAACTCATCAAAAACCCCAAAGAATTCAAACGAAATCCCCCCAAATCTCAAAACCCTAAAAACCAACCAAAACCCCATGAAATCCCCTTAAAAACCCCATAAAAACCCCATGAAAACCCCATAAAAAACCCCATTAAATCCCCATAAAAAACCCTTAAAAACCCCATGAAAACCCCACAAAATCCCCGTAAAATCCCCATGAAAACCCCATAAAAACCCCATAAAAACCTCATTAAAAACCCCATAATATTTCCATAAAATCCCCATAAAATCCCCATGAAAACCCCATGAAAACCCCATGAAACCCCATAAATCCCCACAAAAACCCCATAAAAACCCCATTAAATCCCCTTAAAATCCCCATAAAAACCTCATTAAAAACCCCATGAAATCCCCTTTAAATCCCCATAAAAACCTCATTAAAAACCCCATAAAATCCCCTTAAAATCCCGATAAAAACCCCATAAGATTTCCATAAAATCCCCATGAAACCCCCATAAAAACCTCATAATATTTTCATAAAATCCCCATAAAATCCCCATAAAAACCCCATTAAACCCCATGAAAACCCCATAAAATCCCCATAAAATCCCCATAAAACCCCATAAATCCCCATAAAACCCCATGAAAACCCCATAAAACCCCATAAAAACCCCATAATCCCTCATAAATCCCCATAAAAACCCCATAAAAACCCCATAAAACCCCATAAAAACCCCATAATCCCTCATAAATCCCCATAAAAACCCCATAAAACCCCATAAATCCCCATTAAAAACCCCATAAAAACCCCATAATATATCCATAAAAACCCCATAAAAACCGCATGAAAACCCCATAAAATCCCCATAAAACCCCATGAAACCCCATGAAATCCCCTAAAAATCCCCATAAAATCCCCTAAAAAACCCCATGAAATCCCCATAAAAACCCCATGAAAACCTCACAAAAACTCCATAAAAATCCCCATAAAAACCCCACAAAAACCTCACAAAAACCCCATAAATCCCCATGAAGCCCAATAAAACCCCATAAAAACCCCTTAATCCCCCATAAATCCCCATGAAAACCCCATAAATCCCCATGAAAACCCCATAAGAACCCCATAAATCCCCATGAAACCCAATAAAACCCCATAAAAACCCCATAATCCTCCATAAATCCCCATGAAAACCCCATAAACGCCATAAAACCCTATTAAAAACCCCATGAAAACCCCATGAAAACCCCATTAAAATCCCCATAAACCCCATAAATCCCCATAAAACCCCAAAAAACCCCATTACAAACCCCATAAACCCCCACGAGCCCCCCGAACTCCCCGAAGCCCCCGAGTGCCCCCGCGCTGTCGGTTGCAGTTGCTGCAGCAGAACCGCCAGGCGGCGCTGCTGGGACACTTCGGGCCGCCCGTGGGGCTCTCGCTGCGCGCCGGGATCCCGCAGCAGCAGCAGCCGCAGGTAACCCGGCCTGGGGTCCGTATGGGGTCTTTATGGGGTCTTTATGGGGTCAGTATGGGGTTTTGGGGTGTTTGGGGTTTGGGGATGTGAGATCTGGGGTGTTTGGGGATTGAGGATTCAGGATTTGGGGTGTTTGGGGTTTGGGATGTCGCTGCGCGCCGGGATCCCGCAGCAGCAGCAGCCGCAGGTAACCATGGGGGGGTTTGGGGTCTGTATGGGGTCTGTATGGGGTCTGTATGGGGTCTGTATGGGGTCTGTATGGGGTCTGTATGGGGTTTTTATGGGGTTTTTATGGGGTGTTTGGGGTTTTGGGATTGAGATCTGCGGTGTTTGGGGATTGAGGATTCAGGGTTTGAGGTGTTTGGGGTTTGGGCTCTCGCTGCGCGCCGGGATCCCGCAGCAGCAGCAGCCGCAGGTAACCCGGCTTGGGGTCTGTATGGGGTCTGTATGGGGTCTGTATGGGGTTTTGGGGTGTTTGGGGTTTGGGGATTGAGATCTGTGGTGTTTGGGGATTGAGGATTCAGGATTTGGGGTGTTTGGGGTTTGGGATCTCCCTGCGCGCCAGGATCCCGCAGCAGCAGGAGCCGCAGGTAACCATGGGGGATTTGGGGTCTGTATGGGGTCTGTATGGGGTTTTTGTGGGGTCTGTATCGGGTTTTTATGGGGTTTTGGGGTGTTTGGGGTTTGGGAATTGAGATCTGGGGTGTTTGGGGATTGAGGATTCTGGATTTGGGGTTTGGGGTGTTTGGGGTTTGGGATCTCCCTGCACACTGGGATCCCGCAGCAGCAGCAGCCGCAGGTAACCATGTGGGATTTGGGGTCTCTATGGGGTTTTTATGGGGTCTTTATGGGGTCTGTATGGGGTTTTGGGGTGTGTGGGGTTTGGGGATTGAGATCTGGGGTGTTTGGGGATTGAGGATTCAGGATTTGGGGTGTTTGGGGTTTGGGCTCTCGCTGCGCGCCGGGATCCCGCAGCAGCAGCAGCCGCAGGTAACCCGGCTTGGGGTCCGTATGGGGTCTGTATGGGGTCTGTATGGGGTCTGTATGGGGTTTTTATGGGGTTTTGGGGTGTTTGGGGTTTGGGGATTGAGATCTGGGGTGTTTGGGGATTGAGGATTCAGGATTTGGGGTGTTTGGGGTTTGGGATCTCCCTGCACGCCGGGATCCCGCAGCAGCAGCAGCCGCAGGTAACCCGGCTTGGGGTCTGTATGGGGTCTGTATGGGGTCCGTATGGGGTCTGTATGGGGTGTTTGGGGTTTGGGGATTGAGATCTGGGGTGTTTGGGGATTGAGGATTTGGGGTTTGGGGTGTTTGGGGTTTGGGCTCTCACTGCGTGCCGGGATCCCACAGCAGCAGCAGCAGCCGCAGGTAACCATGGGGGATTTGGGGTCTCTATGGGGTCTCTATGGGGTCTGTATGGGGTCTGTATGGGGTCTGTATGGGGTCTTTATGGGGTTTTGGGGTGTTTGGGCTTTGGGGATTGAGATCTGGGGTGTTTGGGGATTGAGGATTCAGGATTTGAGGTGTTTGGGGTTTGGGATCTCCCTGCGCGCCGGGATCCCGCAGCAGCAGCAGCCGCAGGTAACCATGGGGGATTTGGGGTCCCTATGGGGTCTGTATGGGGTTTTTGTGGGGTCTGTATGGGGTTTTGGGGTGTTTGGGATGGGTTTGGAATTTGGGATGGGTTTTAGGGATGGATGTCTGGTTTGGGATTTGGGATGTGGGGATGGATGGAAAACATCTACCCCAAGGATCCCCAGGTGAGCACAGGGGATTTGGAATTGGGGGGGTTTTGGGATTTGGGGTTTTTGGGATTTGGGTTTTGGAGTTTGGGATTTGGGGTTTTTGGGGATTGGGATTTGAGATGTGTTTGGGATGGCTTTTAGGGATGGATTTGGGATTTAGGCTTTAGGATGGGTTTGAGATGGGGTTTAGGGATGGATTTTTTAATTGGGATTTATGGTGTGAGAGTTGGTGTGTGGGATGGGTTGTAGGGATGGATTTCTGATTTGGGATTTGGGATGAGTTGTAGGGATGGATTTCTGACTTGGGATTTGGGGTTTGGGATGGGTTTTAGGGATGGATTTCTGATTTGGGATTTGGAGTTTGGGATGGGTTTTAGGGATGGATTTCTGATTTGGGGTTTGGGATGGGTTTTAGGGATGGATTTCTGATTTGGGGTTTGGGATGGGTTTTAGGGATGGATTTCTGATTTGGGGTTTGGGATGGGTTTTAGGGATGGATTTCTGATTTGGGGTTTGGGATGGGTTTTAGGGATGGATTTCTGATTTGGGGTTTGGAGTTTGGGATGAGTTGTAGGGATGGATTTCTGATTTGGGGTTTGGGATGAGTTGTAGGGATGGATTTCTGATTTGGGATTTGGAGTTTGGGATGAGTTATAGGGATGGATTTCTGATTTGGGATTTGGAGTTTGGGATGAGTTGTAGGGATGGATTTCTGATTTGGGGTTTGGGATGGGTTTTAGGGATGGAGTTTTGATTTGGGATTTGTGATTTGGACCTGACTTTTCCCATTTGTGCCTCGCCCAGTGCTCTCAGTAACCCCCCCCAGGGCCCACTCCGGGCTGGAATTCCGGGATTTTTGGGGGGGATCTCACCCTTGACCCCGCTCTGGTCCCGCAGCCCCCCCTGAACGCTCAGATGCTGGCGCAGCGGCAGCGGGAGCTCTACAGCCAGCAGCACCGCCAGCGGCAGCTGATGCAGCAGCGCGCGCTCCTCATGCGCCAGCAGCAGCAGCAGCAGCAGCAGCAGCAGCAGCAGCAGAATTTCGGGAATTCCCCCCTGGGCACCCCCCTGGGGACCCCCCTGGGCACCCCCCGGCTGCCGCAGGGCCCGGCGCAGCAGCAGTTCCCGTTCCCGCCCGCCTACGGTACGAGCGGCGCTGCCGGAGCCGCCTTCGGCAGCCCCGAGGCGGCGCTGGGGAGCCGCGGGGGCCTCGGCGGCCGCGCCGCGATGGGAACGGCGGCGGCGGGAGCGGGAGCGCCCTTCGGAGCCGGCATGGGCCCGGCCGGGATGCAGCAGAACCTCTTCCAGTACCCGGGGGCAGGTACGGCGCGTCTGGGGGGCTCGGGGGGTTTGGGAGATTTGGGAGGTTTGGGAGGTTTGGGGTGTTTGCGGTATTTGGGAACCTCTTCCAGTACCCGGGGGCAGGTACGGCGCGTCTGGGGGGCTCGGGGGGTTTGGGGTGTTTGGGAGGTTTGGGGTTTTTGGGGTGTTTGGGAACCTCTTCCAGTACCCGGGGGCAGGTACAGGGGGCTTGGGGGGCTCGGGGGGTTTGGGAGATTTGGGGTGTTTGGGAGGTTTGGGGTGTTTGGGAACCTCTTCCAGTACCCAGGGGCAGGTATGGGGCACTGGAGTGTGCGGGAGGCTCGAGGTGTTTGGGGGGTTTGGGGGATTTGGGAGGTTTGGGGTATTTGGAGGATTTGGGGTTTTTGGGGTGTTTGGGAACCTCTTCCAGTACCCGGGGGCAGGTACAGCGGCTCTGGGGGGCTCGGGGGGTTTGGGGGGTTTGGGGGAGTTGGGAGGTTTGGGGTATTTGGAGGATTTGGGGTATTCAGAGGGTTTGGGGTATTTGGGCTGTTTGGGGTATTTGGGGTATTTGGGGTTTTTGGGGTGTTTGGGAACCTCTTCCAGTACCTGGGGGCAGGTACAGGGGGTCTGGGGGGTTCAGGGGGCTCAGGGTGTTTGGGGGGTTTGGGGTGTTCAGGGGGTTTGGGGTGTTTGGGAACCTCTTCCAGTACCCAGGGGCAGGTTTGGCGGGTCTGGGGGGCTCAGGGGACTGGAGGTGTCTGGGGGATTTGGGGTATTTGGGGGATTTGGGCGGTTCGGGGAGTTTGGGAACCTCTTCCAGTACCCGGGGACAGGTACGGCGGGTCTGGGGTGTGTGAGGGGCTCAAGGTGTTTGGGGGGTTTGGGGTATTCAGGACATGTGGGGTGTCTGGGGTATTTGGGAACCTCTTTCAGTACCCGGGGGCAGGTACGGCGGCTCTGGGGGGCTCCGGGGGTTTGGGGGGTTTGGGATATTTGGGATGTTTGGGGTGTTTGGGGTATTTGGGAACCTCTTCCAGTACCCGGGGGCAGGTATGGGGCACTGGAGTGTGCGGGAGGCTCGAGGTGTTTGGGGGGTTTGGGGGATTTGGGAGGTTTGGGGTATTTGGAGGATTTGGGGTATTCAGAGGGTTTGGGGTATTTGGGCTGTTTGGGGTTTTTGGGGTATTTGGGGTTTTTGGGGTGTTTGGGAACCTCTTCCAGTACCTGGGGGCAGGTACGGGGCACTGGGGTGTGTGGGGGGCTCAAGGTGTTTGGGGGGTTTGGGGTATTCAGGACATGTGGGGTGTTTGGGGTGTTTGGGAACCTCTTCCAGTACCCAGGGGTGGGCACAGCGGGCTGGGGGTTTGGGGTGTTTGGGGCATTTGGGGTGTTTGGGGTATTTGGGAACCTCTTCCAATACCTGGGGGCAAGTACAGGACGCCTGGGTGTTTTGGGGTGTTTGGGGTATTTGGGATATTTGGGGTATTCAGGACGTTCAGGGTGTTTGGGGCGTTCGGGGTGCTTGGGGTAATTGGGATATTTGGGGTGTTGGGGGATTTGGGACATTTGGGATGTTGGGGGATTTGGGACATTTGGGGTGTTTGGGGGATTCGGGGTATTTGGGGTGTTTGGGGTGTTTGGGATATTTGGGGTGTTTGGGATATTTGGGATATTTGGAATGTTCGGGGTATTTGGGATGTTCTGGGTGTTTGGGGTATTTGGGATATTTGGGGTATTTGGGATATTTGGGGGATTTGAGGGATTTGGGATATTTGGGGTATTTCGGATATTTGGGACATTCGGGAACCTCTTCTAATATTTGGGGTCAGGGATTCATTGGTGTTTGGGGTATTGGGGGTATTTGGGATATTCTGAGAATTCGGGATATTTGGGACATCCGGGATATTCGGGGTATTTGGGGATTCAGGATATTTGGGGAGTTCTGGCTATTTGGGATATTCTGGATATTAGGGATAGTTGAGGTACTTGGGGTATTCAGAATATTTGGGATATTCGGGATATTTGGGATATTTGGGGTATTCAGGGTATTTGGGATATTCAGGATATTTGGGATTTTTGGGATATTTGGGGTATTCTGGACATTGGGGATATTCACGAGCCGGGAGGGAATGGGAAGGAGATTCCCGAGGATGGGAATGGGAAGGGTGGGAAAAGTGGGAATGGAGGAGGAGACTGGGGAGGAATTTTGGCAATTCCCGGCTAGGAGGGGCTGGGAAGGAATTCCCAAAGAATCCCTGGGAGTGTCCGAGGAAAGGCTGGAAAATCCCAGGATTTTGGGGTGGGAATGGGATGGGATTGAAGGTCCATGGATCCCATCCCAAACCATTCTGGGATCCAGGATCTATCCTGAGGGATTTTTATGGGATTTGGGATGGAAAAGGGAAGGGAGACCCTTCCTGGAGTCCCCAATTCCCAGGGAATTCCCAAAATTCCTTCCAGAGAGGAGCTGGGATGGGGATGGATCCAATGCCAGGCTGGGAGAGCTGGGAATGGAGGGAATTCCCTGGGAAAGGGGTTGGGATTTGGGAAGGAATTCCCAGAGAATCCCTGGGAACATCCAAGAACACCTTGGAGTACCCTGGGAATTGTCAGGACGGGAATCCCACCCAAGCCAAGAGCTCCAGATCCTGGGCGGAAACCTCCGGGATGGGGGAGGGAGGGAAATTTGGGAATTGGGGAGGGAATTCCCGCTGGTGTCGGGTGGGCGGGCGGTGACTCGACTGCGGAATTCCCAGGGCTGGGCCAGCAGAGCGATCCGTCGGGATTCGCGCCGGCGCTCAGCCCCGGCAGCCCCCTGGTGTCGCCGCAGCTGCCGCCGGCGCCGCCCGCGCCCGGCTACCAATCGCCGGAGCTGAAATCCTGGCAGGCCGGGAACGTCGGGAATAACGGGTGAGGGAACGGCCCCGGGAGGGCCCCGGGGGGCGGCAGGAGAGCCCTTGGGAAGGGGCCGGTGGGAATGGCCTTTGGGAATGTCCTTTGGGAATGGCCTTTGGGAATGGCCATTGGGAATGGCCTTTGGGAATGGCCATTGGGAATGGACATTGGGAATGGACATTGGGAATGTCCTTTGGAATTATCCATTGGGATTATCCATTGGAGTCCTTAACTGGAAATGTCCATTGGGATTATCCATTGGGACTGCTCGTGGGAATTGTCCATTGGGATTGTCCATTGGGATTGTCCATTGGGAATGGCCATTGGGAATGCCCAGTGGGATTGTCCATTGGGAATGGCCATTAGGAATGTCCTTTGGGAATGGCCATTGGGAATGGCCATTGGGAATGTCCATTGGGAATGGCCATTGGGAATGTCCTTTGGGAATGTCCATTGGGAATGGCCATTGGAAATGGCCATTGGGAATGTCCATTGGGAATGGCCATTGGAAATGGCCATTGGGAATGTCCATTGGGAATGGCCATTGGGAATGTCCATTGGGAATGGCCATTGGGAACGGACTTTGGGAATGTCTGGGAATGGCCATTTGGAATAGCCATTGGGAATGTCCTTTGGGAATGGCCATCGGGAATGGCCTTTGGGATCGTCCATTGGGAATGTTCTTTGGGATCGTCCTTTGGGAATGTCCATTGGGAATGTCCACTGGGAATGGCCATTGGGAATGGACATTGGGAATGGCTATTGGGAATGTCCATTGGGAATGTCCATCGGAAATGTCCTTTGGGAATGTCCATTGGGATTGTCCCTTGGGGTTGTCCATTTGGAATGTCCTTTGGGAATGGACATTGCGAATGGCCTTTGGGAATGTCCATTGGGAATGGCCTTTGGGAATGGCCATTGTGAATGTCCATTGGGAATGGCCATCGGGAATGTCCATTGGGAATGGCCACTGGGAATGGCCATTGGGAATGTCCTTTGGGAATGGCCTTTGGGATCGTCCATTGGGAATGTCCATTGGGAATGGCCATTGGGATTGTCCATTGCGATTGTCCATTGGGATTGTCCTTTGGAATTATCTATTGGGATCATCCATTGGGATTATCCATTGGAGTCCTTAACTGGAAATGTCCATTGGGATTATCCATTGGGACTGCCCGTGGGAATTGTCCATTGGGAATGTCCATTGGAGTCACTCACTGGGATTGTCCATTGGGAATGTCCTTTGCGATCGTCGCTTGGATTGTCCATTGGAGTCACATATTGGGAATGTCCATTGGGATTGTCCATTGGGAAAGTCCATTGGGATCATCCATTGGGATTGTCCTTTGGATTGTCCATTGGGATTCTCCAGTGGAATTATCCATTGGGAATGTCCTTTGGAATTGTCCATTGGGAATGTCCATTGGAGTCACTCACTGGGATTGTCCATTGGGAATGTCCATTGGAATCATCCATTGGGATCATCCATTGGGATTGTCCATTGGGATTGTCCAGTAGAGTCACTCATTGAGAATGTCCATTGGGAAAGTCCATTGGGATTGTCCATTGGGATTGTCCATTGGGATTGTCCTTTGGATTGTCCATTGGGAATATCCATTGGGATTGTCCCTTGGGATTGTCCCTTGGGATTGTCCATTGGAGTCACCCATTGGGATTGTCCATTGGGATTGTCCTTTGGGATTGTCCATCGGGAATGTCCATTGGGAATGTCCATTGGGAATGTCCATTGGGATTGTCCCTTGGGATTGTCCATTGGGAATGTCCATTGGGAATGTCCATTGGGAATGGCCATTGAGAATGTCCAATGGGAATGTCCTTTGGAGTCACTCATTGGGAATGTCCTTTGGGAATGTCCATTGGAGTCACTCATTGGAATTGTCCTTCGGAATTGTCCATTGGGACTGTCCGTTGGAGTCATTCATTGGGATTGTCTGTGGGATTTGTCCATTGGGATCGTCCATTGCAGTCATCCATTGGAGTCACCCACTGGAATTATCTTCCGGGACTCTCCTTTGGAATTGTCCTCTGGAACTGTCCCCTGGAATCATTCTTGGAAATTACCCGGTGGGATTGTCCATTGGAACTGTCCTCTGGGATCATCCACTGAGTCACTCATTGGGATTGTCCTTTGGGATTGTCCATTGGAATTTTCCAATGGAATAGTCCATTGGAATTGTCCTCTGGAGTTGTCTGTTGGATTCATTCTTTGAAATTGTCCATTGGGATTGTCCTTTGGGATTGTCCATTGGAATTATCCATTGGACTCATTAATTGGAATTGTCTCTTGGGATTGTCCATTGGGATCATCCATTGCGATTGTCCATTGGAATTTTCCATGGCAATTCTCCACTGGAATTATCAGTTGGGATTGTCCATTGGAATTGCCCAATGGAATGATCTATTGGAATCATCCATTCAGATTATCCATGGGAATCATCCTTTGGAATCATCCATTGGAATTATCCACGGGAACTATCCTTTGGGATTGTCCATTGGAACGGTCCTGTGGAATCACCCATTGGAATCATTCTTTGGAATTATCCAGTGGAAATGTCCCTTGGAATCTTCCATGGGAATTTTCCATGGGAGTCACTGGGATTATCCACTGGATTCATCCATTGCGGTTTTCCTTTGGGATTTGCCGTGGGAATTATCCATTGGAATTGTCCTTTGGAATGATCCACCGGGGTTATCCGTGGGAATTATCCACGGGAATTACCCATGGGAATTACCTATTGGAAAAGTCCATGGGAGTTGTCCATGGGAATTATCCGTGGGAGTCACTGATTGGAATTACCCATCGGAATCATCCTTTGGAATTATCCGTTGGAATTATCCATGGGAGTCCCCCCTAGGAATTCTCTGTTGGGATTATCCAGTGGATTTATCCTTCGGAATTATCCTTGGGAGTCACTCATTGGGATTGTCCGTGGGAGTGACCCTTTGGAATTATCCATGGAGGTTATCCATTGGAATAATCCTTTGGAATTGTCCATTGGAGTCACCCATTGGGATTGTCCATTGGGAATGATCCTTTGGAATAACCCTTTGGAATTCTCCATTGGAGGTGTCCCTTGGGATTGTCCACTGGGATTTTCCGTGGGAATTCTCCTTTGGAATAACCCTTTGGAATTCTCCATTGGAGGTGTCCCTTGGGATTGTCCATTGGGATTTTCTGTGGGAATTATCCATTGGAATTCTCCTTTGGAATTACCATTGGAGGTGTCCCTTGGGATTGTCCATTGGGATTTTCCGTGGGAATTATCCATTGGAATTATCCATTGGAATAACCCTTTGGAATTACCATTGGAATCATCCATTGGAGTCATCCATTGGAGTCACCCATCGGAATTCTCCATTGGGATCACTGTTTGGAATCATCCCTGGGAATCGCCCTTTGGAATCACCTCCATCCCTGGGAATGGGGAATGGCACCGGGAATGGGATCAGGACGGAGATGGGATGGAGCTGGAGCAGATCCCGACCCCCCGCCGGGATCCCCAATCCCAAAATCCCCAAAACCTTCGCTCCGGAGGGCACCGAGTGCTGATTATCCCGGGAATTCCCGAGGGATCCACATTCCCTTCCTTGGGAATGGGATCAGAGTTTGGAGCCGGGATGGGTGCAGAGACATCCCGAGAAATTCCAGCCCTTGGCATGGGGCCGTGGATCCCTGGGAATGGGATTGGGAATGGGGTCGGGATTGGGTGGATTCGGGATGGGAGCAGCTCCAGGGAAAGCGGGGATTGGGGTGGGATCTTGGGAAGGAATTCCGGGCCCGGCTGGAATTCCCAGAGAATCCCTGGGAGTGTCCAAGGAAAGGTTGGAGCAGTTTGGGATGGCGGGAATGGGACGGGATTGAAGGTCCATGGATCCCATCCCAAACCATTCCGGGATTCTGGGATCCAGGAGACTCAGGATCCATCCCGAGGGATTTTTCTGGGATTTGGGGATGGAGAAGGGAAGGGAGACCCTGCCTGGAGTCCCCAATTCCCAGGGAGTTCCCAAAATTCCTTCTCAGAGAGGAGCTGGGATGGGGATGGATCCACTGCCAGGCTGGGAGAGCTGGGAATGGAGGGAATTCCCTGGGAAAGGGGAGGGATTTGGGAAGGAATTCCTGTCTGGGCTGGAATTCCCAGGGAATCTGTGGCCGTCTCATCCCTGGAACTTTTCCAAGGAAAAACCAGAACCTGGAATATTCCCGTGGCTTCTCCTCAAGGTCCCTTCCCCAAACCATCCCAGAATTCCCTGAATCCCAATTCCTCACGGAACAAAGGGAATTCCCCGGGAAAGGAGGAGGAATTCGGGAAGGAATTCCCGGAAAATCCCCGAGACCACCCCAGGACCAGGGTGGGACCGGACCGCCACGGAACCGAACCTCCTCCATCCCAGCACCGGAACCCTTCGGAATTCCGGGGCTTTTTCGGGATCCCGGCCGTTCCCGACGCCCTCTCCCGGTTTTCCAGCGTTTTCGGCCCGGCGGGCGCGGCGGCGGCGCCGGCGGCTCCGCAGGGGATGTACAACAACATGAGCATCACCGTCTCCATGGCCGGCCCCGGCGTTCCCGGCCCCGGCATTCCCGGCTCCGGCGTTCCCGGCGCCATTCCCGGCTCCGGCGTTCCCGGCTCCGGCGTTCCCGGCGGCTCCGGCGTTCCCGGCGGCGTTCCCGGCATGGGCGCCATGGGCGGCGGCATTCCCATGAATCCCGTCATGGCCGGCATCAACTCCATGTGCTCGGAGCAGGTGGGGGCCGCCGGGAGGGAATGGGATCGGGATCGGGATCGAGAATGGGATCGGGATCGGGATCGGGAATGGGATCGGGATCGGGAATGGGATCGGGATCGGGAATGGGATCGGGATCGGGAATGGGATTGGGAATGGGGATGGGGATGGGAATGGGATCGGGATCGGGAATGGGGTGGGAATGGGATGGAGGTGAGGGCGCAGGAACATCTGGAGATGTTCCAGGTGGTGGCATGGGGCAGTGGATCACTGGGAATGGGATCGGGAATGGGATCGGGAATGAGACAGGAATGGGATTGGGAAGGGGATCAGGAGTGTGGCCATGGATCACTGGGAATAGGAAATGGAATTGGGAATGGGATCGGGAATGGGAATGGGATTGGGAATGGGATTGGGAAGGGGATCGGGAATGGGAATGGGATTGGGAAGGGGTGCAAGGAGAGGAGGAGAATGTTGGAGCAGATCCCAACCCCCCACTGTGATCCATCACTGATCCCCATCCCAAATCCCACCCAACACGAGGTCCATCCCAGATCCCACCAATCAAACACGAGGTCCATCCCAGATCCCACCCAACACGAGATCCATCCCAGACCCCACCCAACACGAGATCCATCCCAAATCCCACCCCACACGAGATCCATCCCAAATCCCACCAAACCCGAGATCCATCCCAGATCCCACCAATCAAACGCGAGGTCCATCCCAGATCCCACCAATCAAACCCGAGGTCCATCCCAGATCCCACCAAACCCGAGATCCATCCCAGATCCCACCAATCAAACCCGAGGTCCATCCCAGATCCCACCCAACACGAGATCCATCCCAGATCCCACCAATCAAACACGAGATCCATCCCAGATCCCACCAATCAGACCCGAGGTCCATCCCAGATCCCACCAATCAAACCCGAGGTCCATCCCAGATCCCACCAATCAAACGCGAGATCCATCCCAGATCCCACCAATCAAACCCGAGGTCCATCCCAGATCCCACCAATCAAACACGAGATCCATCCCAGATCCCACCACAGACGAGATCCATCCCAAACCCCACCAATCAAACACGAGATCCATCCCAGATCCCACCACAGACGAGATCCATCCCAAACACCACCAATCAAACACGAGATCCATCCCAAATCCCACCCAACCCAAGATCCATCCCAAACCCCACCAATCAAACATGAGATCCATCCCAGATCCCACCACACACGAGATCCATCCCAAACCCCACCAATCAAACACGAGATCCATCCCAAACCCCACCAATCACACACGAGATCCATCCCAGATCCCACCAATCAAACCCGAGATCCATCCCAAACCCCACCAATCAAACACGAGATCCATCCCAAACCCCACCCACCACGAGATCCATCCCAGATCCCACCACACACGAGATCCATCCCAAACCCCACCAATCAAACCCGAGGTCCATCCCAGATCCCACCAATCAAACCCGAGGTCCATCCCAGATCCCACCAATCAAACACGAGGTCCATCCCAGATCCCACCAATCAAACCCGAGGTCCATCCCAGATCCCACCAATCAGACCCGAGGTCCATCCCAGATCCCACCAATCAAACATGAGATCCATCCCAGATCCCACCAATCAGACCCGAGGTCCATCCCAGATCCCACCAATCAGACCCGAGGTCCATCCCAGATCCCACCAATCAGACCCGAGGTCCATCCCAGATCCCCCCAACTGGCTCCCGTCCCGGCAGGTCCCGGAGGCGGCGCTGAGGCCCCCAGGGCTCTACTGCAGCCAGCTGGGCCCCGCGGAGCTGCTCAAGGCCGAGCCCGACGGCGCCCAGGTCAGTTGGTGCTCCTCAAATGTCCCCAGGGCTCCTGGGCGGGGACATTCCCCAAAACGCCACCGTGGTCCCGTGGGGGTCATGGAATGGGCTGGGCTGGGCGGGAAGGTTCTTCCAGGTCACGGCTGGCACCAGGGTCACACCTGCGCTGGGTGGCACCTGTGGGTGGCACCTCTTGGGGCTGAGGTCACCAGGGTCATACCAGCGCTGGGTGGCACCAGTGGGTGGCACCTCTTGGGGCTGAGGTCACCAGGGTCACACCAATGTTGGTGACACCCAGTGGGGTTGGAGTCACCAAGGTGCCACCAGTGTTGGCATTACCCAGTGAGTGTCACCTCCTGTGGTTGGAGCCACCAAGGTGCCACCAGTGTTGGGTGACACCCATTGGATTTGAGGTCACCAGGGTCACACCAATGTTGGTGACACCCACTGGGGTTGGAGCCACCAAGGTGCCACCAGTGTTGGCGTTACCCAGTGAGTGTCACCTCCTGTGGTTGGAGCCACCAAGGTCACACCAATGTTGGATGACATTTCTTGGGGCTGAGGTCACCAGGGTCACACCAATGTTGGTGACACCCACTGGGGTTGGAGTCACCAAGGTGTCACCAGTGTTGGCGTCACCCAGTGGGTGTCACCTCCTGCGGTTGGAGCCACCAAGGTCACACCAGCATCGGGTGGCACCCACTGGGGTTGAGGTCACCAAGGTGCCTCCGGTGTTGGGTGACACCAGGGTCACACCAATGTTGGTGACACTCAGTGGGGTTGGAGCCACCAAGCTGCCACCAGTGTTGGCATCACCCAATGGGTGTCACCTCCTGGGGTTGGAGCCACCAAGTCACACCAGTGTTGGGTGGCACCCACTGGGGCTGAGGTCACCATGGTGCTTCCAGCAGTGGGTGTCACCAAGGTATCACCAGTGTTGGCGTCACCCAGTGGGTGGCACCTCCTGGGGCTGAGGTCACCAAGGTCCCACCAGTGTTGGTGGCACCCACTGGGGTTGGAGCCACCAAGGTCACACCAGCATTGGGTGGCACCCACTGGGGTTGAGGTCACCAAGGTGCCTCCAGTGTTGGGTGACACCAGGGTCACACCAATGTTGGTGACACCCAGTGGGGTTGGAGCCACCATGGTGCCACCAGTGTTGGCGTCACCCAATGGGTGTCACCTCCTGGGGTTGGAGCCACCAAGGTCACACCAATGTTGGGTGACATTTCTTGGGTTTGAGGTCACCGAGGTCACACCAGTGTTGGGTGACTCCCAGTGGTGCCACCACTTCCTGGGGCTGAGGTTGCCACGGTCACACCAATGTTGGTGACACCCACTGCGGTTGGAGCCACCATGGTTCCACCAGTGTTGGTGTCACCCAGTGGGTGTCACCTCCTGGGGTTGGAGCCACCATGGTGCCACCAGCGTTGGGTGACACCCATTGGGGTTGAGGTCATCAGGGTCACACCAATGTTGGGTGGCACCTCTTGGAGTTAGAGCCAGAAGGTGCCACCAGTGTTGGCGTCACCCAGTGGGTGTTACCTCCTGGGGTTGGAGCCACAAGGGTCACACCAGCATTGGGTGGCACCCACTGGGGTTGAGGCCACCAAGGTGCCACCAATGCTGGGTGCCACCCACGGGGGTTGGAGCCACCATGGTTCCACCAGTGCTGGGTGCCACCAAGGTATGACCAGTGTTGGTGTCACCCAGTGGGTGTCACCTCCTGGGGTTGGAGCCACCATGGTCACACCAATGTTGGTGACACCCGTAGGGGTTGAGGCCACCAAGGTGCCACCAGTGTTGGCTTCACCCAATCGGTGTCACCTCCTGGGGTTGGAGCCACCATGGTGCCACCAGCGTTGGGTGCCACCCAGGTATGATCACTGTTGGTGTCACCCAGTGGATGTCACCTCCTGGGGTTGGAGCCACCAAGGTCACACCAGCATTGGGTGGCACCCACTGGGGTTGGAGCCACCTTGGTTCCACCAGTGCTGGGTGCCACCAAGGTATGATCAGTGTTGGTGTCACCCAGTGGGTGTTACCTCCTGGGGTTGGAGCCACAAGGGTCACACCAGCATTGGGTGGCACCCACTAGGGTTGAGGCCACCAAGGTGCCACCAATGCTGGGTGCCACCCACTGGGGTTGGAGCCACCTTGGTTCCACCAGTGCTGGGTGCCACCAAGGTATCACCAGTGTTGGTGTCACCCAGTGGGTGTTACCTCCTGGGGTTGGAGCCACCAAGGTCACACCAGCATTGGGTGGCACCCATTGGGGTTGAGGTCACCAAGGTCACACCAGTGTTGGGTGACATTTCTTGGGTTTGAGGTAACCAAGGTGCCACCAGTGTTGGGTGCCACCAAGGTGCCACCAGTTTTGGGTGCCACCAAGGTGGCACCAGTGTTGATGTCACCCAGTGGGTGACACCTCTTGGGGTTGGAGCCACCAGGGTCACACCATTGTTGGTGTCACCTCCTGGGGTTGGAGCCACCAGGGTCACACCAATGTTGGTGTCACCCATTGGGGTTGGAGCCATCAGGGTCACACCATTGTTGGTGTCACCTCCTGGGGTTGGAGCCACCAGGGTCACACCATTGTTGGTGTCACCTCCTGGGGTTGGAGCCACCAGGGTCACACCAATGTTGGTGTCACCCATTGGGGTTGGAGCCACCAGGGTCACACCATTGTTGGTGTCACCTCCTGGGGTTGGAGCCACCAGGGTCACACCAATGTTGGTGTCACCCATTGGGGTTGGAGCCACCATGGTGCCACCAGCATTGGTTGACACCTCCTGGGGTTGGAGCCACCATGGAGGAGCCACGGTGGTGACCAACCCTTGGGTTTGAGGTCACCAAGGTCCCACCAGCGCTGGGTGGTGACCAACCCTTGGGTTTGAGGTCACCGTGGTGCCACCAGCATTGGGTGGTGACCAACCCTTGGGTTTGAGGTCACCATGGTGCCACCAGCGCTGGGTGGTGACCAATCCTTGGGTTTGAGGTCACCAAGGTCCCACCAGTGTTGGCTGGTGACCAACCCTTGGGTCTGAGGTCACCAAGGTCCCACCAGTGTTGGGTGGTGACCAACCCTTGGGTCTGAGGTCACCAAGGTCCCACCAGAGTTGGGTGGTGACCAACCCTTGGGTTTGAGGTCACCATGGTGCCACCAGCACTGGGTGGTGACCAACCCTTGGGTCTGAGGTCACCAAGGTCCCACCAGAGTTGGGTGGTGACCAACCCTTGGGTTTGAGGTCACCATGGTGCCACCAGCACTGGGTGGTGACCAACCCTTGGGTTTGAGGTCACCAAGGTCCCACCAGCGCTGGGTGGTGACCAACCCTTGGGTCTGAGGTCACCAAGGTCCCACCAGAGTTGGGTGGTGACCAACCCTTGGGTTTGAGGTCACCAAGGTCCCACCAGCGCTGGGTGGTGACCAACCCTTGGGTCTGAGGTCACCAAGGTCCCACCGGTGTTGGCTGGCGACCAACCCTTGGGTTTGAGGTCACCAAGGTCCCACCAGTGTTGGGGACATCCCTAAGGCTTGGAGCCACCAGCGCTGGGTGACAACCAGCCATGGGGCGTGACGGCACCAAGGTCCCACCAGTGTTGGGTGTCACCACTGGGTGACATCTTGTGGGCTTGAAGCCACCGGGGCCACCTCAATGCTGAGTGGCATCATTGGGGTTGAAGCCTCCATGGTCACCTCAGCGTTGGGTGACACCACTGGGTGACACCATTGGGTCGAAGTCACCATGGTCACCTCAGCGTTGGGTGACACCACTGGGTTGAAGCCACCAAGGTCCAAGCACTGTAGGGTGACACCATTGGGTGACATCACTGGCTTGAGGTCACCAAGGTCCCACCAATGTCGGGTGACACCCTTGGGTAGAAGTCACCATGGCCACCTCAGTGTTGGGTGACACCACTGGGTTGAAGCCACCACGGTCCCACCCATGTTGGGTGACACCACTGGGTGACACCTCTGGGTTGAAGCCACCAAGGTCCAACCACCGTTGGGTGACACCATTGGGGTTGAAGCCTCCATGGTCACCTCAGTGTTGGGTGACACCGTTGGGTGACACCACTGGGGCCAAGGCCACCAGCGCTGGGTGACAACCAACCATTGGGCGTGACGGCACCAAGGTCCCACCAGTGTTGGGTGGCACCCACTGGGTGACACCAGTGGGGTTGAAGCCACCATGGCCACCTCAGTGCTGGGTGACACCACTGGGTTGAAGCCACCAAGGTCCCACCAGTGTTGGGTGACACCATTGGTTGAAGCCACCATGGCCACCTCAGTGTCTGGGTGACACCACTGGGTTGAAGCCACCATGGCCTCTTTAATGTTGGGTGACACCACTCGGGTTGAAGCCACCATGGCCACCTCAGTGTTGGGTGACACCACTGGGTTGAGGCCACCAAGGTCCCACCAGTGTTGGGTGGCACCACTGGGTTGGAGCCACCATGGTCACATCAGTGTTGGGTGACACCAGCAGGTGACACCTCTTGGGTTGGAGCCGCCGTGGCCACATCAGTGTTAGGGTGACACCGTTAGGTGACACCTCTTGGGTTGGAGCCACCGTGGTGCCACCACCGCCAGGTGCCACCAAATCCACCCCCAGAAAACCCCGGAACGTCGCTCCCGCTGCCGCCTCCGCCAGGAACTGGAACTCCGGGATAGCTCCACCTCCACCCACCCCACCACCACCCCGTTCCTCAAACCCCCTGAGATGCCTCCAAACCCCTCCCAGCTCCTCCTGGAGCCCTTTTCCCACCACAATCCCAATTTTTTTCCTGGATCAGCAGCTGGGAGCTGCCAGCACCTCCCCATCCATGGAATCACCGAACCCCGAAGTCCCAGGGATGGCTCCACCTCCATCCACCCCGTTCCTCAAACCCCCTGAGATGCCTCCAAACCCCACCCCAGCTCCTCCTGGAGATGTTTTTCCACTTTAATCCCAATTTTTTTCCCGGATCAACGCTTGGAGCCACCATGAACCTCCCCATCCATGAAAATCCGGCATGGCTCCGCCTTCACCCACCCCACGACCAATCCCGTTCCTCAAACCCTCTGAGATGCCTCCAGACCCCACCCCAGCTCCCTTCTGGAGCTGTTCTTCCACCACAATCCCAATTTTTTTCTTGGATCAACACCTGCCATCCATCAGGAACTCCCAATCCACAGAAATCCAGGATGGCTCCACCTCCACCCACCCCATGACCAACCCCATCCCCCAAACCCTCTGAGATGCCTCCAAACCCCATCCCAACTCCTCTTGGAGCTGTTCTTCCACCACAATCCCCTTTTTTTCCTGGATCAACACTTGGAGCCACCAGGACCCTCCCAATCCAGGAAAATCCGGGATGGCTCCACCTCCACCCATCCCCCAAACCCCCTGAGATGTCTCCAAGCCCATCCCAGCTCCATTCAAGCCGTTTTTCCACCACAATCCCAATTTTTTTTCCGGGATCAACGCCTGGAGCCACTGGGAGCCCCCAATCCACAAAACTCCAGGATGGCTCCACCTCCACCCCTCCCCTCAAACCCTCTCAGATGCCTCCAAACCCCACCCATCCCCATCAGGAGCCGTTTTTCCACCACAATCCCAATTTTTTTTTTCCGGGATCAACGCCTGGAGCCACTGGGAGCCTCCCAATCCACAAAACTCCAGGATGGCTCCACCTCCACCCATCCCTCAAACCCCCTGAGATGTCTCCAAACCCATCCCAGCTCCATTCCAAGCCATTGTTCGACCAAAATCCCAATTTTTTTCCTGGATCCACTCCCACCATCAATCAGGAACCTCCACCTCCACAGAAATCCGGGATGGCTCCCCCTCCACCCATCCCCCAAACCCCCTGAGATGCCTCCAAACCCCACCCCAGCTCCATTCCGAGCCGTTTTTCCACCAAAATCCCAATTTTTTTCTTGGATCAACGCCTGCCATCCTTCAGGAACCTCCACCTCCACAAAACTCCAGGATGGCTCCCCCTTCCACCCATCCCTCAAACCCCCTGAGATGCCTCCAAGCCCATCCCAGCTCCTTTCTGGAGCCATTTTTCCACCAAAATCCCAATTTTTTTTCCCCGGATCAGTGCCTGGAGCCACTGGGAGCCCCCAATCCACAAACCTCCGGCATGGCTCCACCTCCACCCACCCCATGACCAACCCCATCCCCCAAACCCTCTGAGATGCCTCCAAACCCCATCCCAACTCCTCTGGGAGCCGTCCTTTCACCATAATTCCACATTTTTTTCCTGGATCAACGCTTGGAGCCATCAGGACCCTCCCAATCCAGGAAAATCCAGGATGGCTCCACCTCCACCCATCCCTCAAACCCCCTGAGATGTCTCCAAGCCCATCCCAGCTCCATTCTGAGCCGTTTTTCCACCACAATCCCAATTTTTTTCTTGGATCAGTGCCTGCCATCCATCAGGAACCTCCCAATCCACAAAACTCCAGGATGGCTCCACCTCCACCCATCCCTCAAACCCCCTGAGATGCCTCCAAACCCCACTCATCCCCACCAGGAGCCGTTTTTCCACCACAATCCCAATTTTTTTCTTGGATCAACGCCCATCATCCATCAGGAACCTCCCAATCCACAAAACTCCAGGATGGCTCCACCTCCATCCATCCCCCAAACCCCCTGAGATGCCTCCAAACCCCATCCCATCCCCATCAGGAGCCATTTTTCCACCAAAATCCCAATTTTTTTCTTGGATCAACACCTGCCATCCATCAGGAACCTCCCAATCCACAGAAATCCAGGATGGCTCCCCCTCCACCCATCCCTCAAACCCTCTGAGATGCCTCCAAACCCCATCCAGGCTCCATTCCAAGCTGTTTTCCCACCACAATCCCAATTTTTTTTCCGGGATCAACGCCTGGAGCCACTGGGAGCCTCCAATCCACAGAACTCCAGGATGGCTCCACCTCCACCCGTCCCCCAAACCCTCTGAGATGTCTCCAAGCCCATCCCAGCCCCTTGTGGAGCCATTTTTCCACCACAATCCCAATTTTTTTCTTGGATCAGTGCCTGCCATCCATCAGGAACCTCCCAATCCACAGAAATCCAGGATGGCTCCACCTCCACCCATCCCTCAAACCCTCTGAGATGCCTCCAAACCCATCCCAGCTCCATCCTGGAGCCGTTTTTCCACCATAATCCCAATTTTTTTCTTGGATCAATGCCTGGAGCCACTGGGAGCCTCCAATCCATAGAACTCCAGGATGGCGCCACCTCCACCCATCCCCCAAACCCCCTGAGATGCCTCCAAACCCACCCCAGCTCCATTCCAAGACGTTTTTCCACCAAAATCCCAATTTTTTTCTTGGATCAACACCTGCCATCCTTCAGGAACCTCCCAATCCACAGAACTCCAGGATGGCTCCACCTCCACCCATCCCCCAAACCCCCTGAGATGCCTCCAAGCCCATCCCAGCTCCTTGTGGAGCCGTTTTTCCACCACAATCCCAATTTTTTTCTTGGATCAGTGCCTGCCATCCATGAGGAACTTCCCAATCCACAAAACTCCAGAACGGCTCCACCTCCACCCATCCCTCAAACCCTCTGAGATGCCTTCAAACCCCACCCCAGCCCCATCAGGAGCCGTTTTTCCACCATAATCCCATTTTTTTTCTTGGATCAATGCCTGGAGCCACTGGGAGCCCCCAGTTCACAAAACTCAAGGATGGCTCCGCCTCCACCCCGTTCCTCAAAGCCCCTGAGATGTCTCCAAACCCATCCCAGCTCCATTCCAAGCCATTGTTCCACCACAATCCCATTTTTTTCTTGGATCAGTGCCTGCCATCCATCAGGACCCTCCCAATCCAGAGAAATCCAGGATGGCTCCACCTCCACCCATCCCTCAAACCCCCTGAGATGCCTCCAAACCCCACCCCAGCTCCCTTCTGGAGCCATTGTTCCACCACAATCCCAATTTTTTTCTTGGATCAACGCCTGCCATCCTTCAGGAACCTCCCAATCCACAAAACTCCTGGATGGCTCCACCTCCACCCATCCCCCAAACCCCCTGAGATGTCTCCAAGCCCATCCCAGCTCCATTCCAAGCCATTTTTCCACCATAATCCCAATTTTTTTTCCGGGATCAACGCCTGGAGCCACTGGGAGCCTCCAATCCACAGAAATCCAGGATGGCTCCACCTCCACCCATCCCCCAAACCCCCTGAGATGCCTCCAGACCCATCCCAGCCCCTTCTGGAGCTGTTTTTCCACCAAAATCCCAATTTTTTTCTTGGATCAACACCCATCATCCATCAGGAACCTCCCAATCCACAGAAATCCGGGATGGCTCCACCTCCACCCATCCCCCAAACCCCCTGAGATGCCTTCAAACCCCATCCCAGCTCCATTCCGAGCCGTTTTTCCACCACAATCCCAATTTTTTTCTTGGATCAACGCCTGCCATCCTTCAGGAACCTCCCAATCCACAGAAATCCTGGATGGCTCCACCTCCACCCATCCCCCAAACCTCCTGAGATGCCTCCAGACCCATCCCAGCCCCTTCTGGAGCCGTTTTTCCACCAAAATCCCAATTTTTTTCTTGGATCAGTGCCTGCCATCCATCAGGACCCTCCCAATCCACAGAAATCCAGGATGGCTCCACCTCCACCCATCCCTCAAACCCTCTGAGATGTCTCCAAGCCCATCCCAGCTCCATTCAGGAGCCGTTTTTCCACCACAATCCCAATTTTTTTTCCGGGATCAACGCCTGGAGCCACTGGGAGCCTCCAATCCACAAAACTCCAGGATGGCTCCACCTCCACCCATCCCTCAAACCCCCTGAGATGCCTCCAAACCCATCCCAGCTCCATTCCAAGCCATTGTTCGACCAAAATCCCAATTTTTTTCCTGGATCCACTCCCACCATCCTTCAGGAACCTCCCAATCCACAAAACTCCTGGATGGCTCCACCTCCACCCATCCCCCAAACCCTCTGAGATGCCTCCAAACCCCACCCACCCCTCCTGGAGCCGTTTTTCCTGCCGCAATCCCACATTTTTTGTCCCCGCGGAGCCGACTGAGCCGCAGCGCTTTTCTTTCCGTAGGACGCGAAGACCGAAGAGTTCTTCTCTGGGGTGGCTCCAGACTAGAGGAGAAGTTCTCTAGTGAGTTTCCAGCTTGACGTAGACATCCCAGATCCCGCTCCCGCCCCTTCCCCGGATCCGCTAAATCCCTTTTTTTTTTTTTTTTCTTTTTTTTTGGTTTTTTTTTTTTTTTTTGGTGTTTTTGGGGATCCACCCCAGGTGCAGCAGGTCCAGGTGTTCGCCGACGTCCAGTGCACGGTGAATCTGGTGGGAGATCCCTACCTCAACGCGCCGGCTCCGTTGGCCAATCCCAAAAATCCTCCTCCTCCTCCTCCTCCTCCGCCGGGACAAGGGAAGAGCCTCCTCCAGCAGCTGCTGACGGAATAAAACCCGGAATGTTGAAAACTTCCCCCCTCCAAAAAAAAAAAAAACCCCAAAAAAAACTCAAAAAATGGACACAAATAATAAGAGAGAGAGGAAATTATTCTATAGGATCTATTTTTATGGGAATTTTGATAGCCAGCCCCGCCCCCGCCGCCGCCGCAGGAATGGTTGGAGTGGAAATGGAAAATTGGGGGGGGTTGGGGAGGGGTTGCTGGGAAAAGGGGGGATGGGCTTTGCACCAAGGTTGAACCCTGATTTTTTTGGGGGTTTGGGCCTTTTTTCCCTGTGTTTCTCCTTTTTTCCCCTGATTTTCTCCTTTTTCCCCTCTCTTTTTCCCTGATTTTTCTCCTTTTTTCCCCTTTTTCCTTGATTTTCTCCTTTTTTCCCCCTTTTTCCCTGTTTTTCTCCTTCTTTCCCCTTTTTCCCTGTTTTTTCCCTTTTTTCCCCTCTCTTTTTCCCTGATTTTCTCCTTTTTTCCCCTCTCTTTTTCCCTGATTTTTCTCCTTTTTTTCCTGTTTTTCTCCTTTTTTCCCCCTTTTTCCCTGTTTTTCTCCTTCTTTCCCCTTTTTCCCTGTTTTTCTCATTTTTCCCCTCTCTTTTTCCCTGATTTTTCCCCTTTTTCCCTGATTTTTCTCCTTTTTTCCCCTCTCTTTTTCCCTGATTTTTCCCTTTTTTTCCCTGGATTTTCTCCTTTTTTCCCCTTTTTCCCTGTTTTTCTCCTTTTTCCCCCTCTCTTTTCCCCTGATTTTTCTCCTTTTTTTCCCTGTGTTTCTCCTTTTTTCTCTTTTTCCTTTTCTCCTTTTTTCTCCCTTTTTCCCAGTTTTTCTCCTTTTTTCCCCTTTTTCCCGGTGTTTCTCCTTTTTTCCCCCTTTTTCCCTGTGTTTCTCCTCTTTTCCCCTTTTTCCTTGATTTTCTCCTTTTTTCCCCTCTCTTTTACCCTGTTTTTCTCCTTTTTTCCCTGTGTTTCTCCTTTTTCCCCCTTTTTCCCTGATTTTTCTCCTTTTTTTCCCTGTGTTTCTCCTTTTTCCCCCTTTTCCCTGTTTTTCTCCTTTTTCCCCTTTTTTCCCTGGATTTTCTCCTTTTTCCCCTCTCTTTTTCCCTGATTTTTCTCCTTTTTTTTCCTGTGTTTCTCCTTTTTTCCCCCTTTTCCCTGTTTTTCTCCTTTTCCCCCCTCTCTTTTTCCCTGATTTCCCCCCTTGTTTCCCTTCTCTTTTTCAAATTTTTCTCCTTTTCCCCCCTCTCTTTTCCCCTGATTTTTCCCTTTTCCCCTGATTTTTCCCTTTTTTTTCCCTGATTTTTCGCCTCTTTTCCCCTTTTCCCTGTTTTTCTCCTTTTTTCACCTCTCTTTTTCCCTGATTTTTCCCCTTTTTTCCCTTCTCTTTTTCAAATTTTTCTCCTTTTCCCCCCTCTCTTTTCCCCTGATTTTTCCCTTTTTTTTCCCTGATTTTTCTCCTCTTTTCCCCCTTTTCCCTGTTTTTCTCCTTTTTCCCCCTCTCTTTTTCCCTGATTTTTCCCCTTTATCCCTGATTTTTCTCCTCTTTTCCCCTTTTTCCCTGTTTTTCTCCTTTTCCCCCCTCTCTTTTTCCCTGATTTTTCCCCTTTATCCCTGATTTTTCCCTTTTTCCCCCTTTTCCCTGTTTTTCTCCTTTTTCCCCTCTCTTTTTCCCTGATTTTTCCCCTCTCTTTTCCCCTGATTTTTCTCCTTTATTCCCCCTCTCTTTTCCCTGTTTTTCTCCTTTTCCTCCCTCTCTTTTCCCCTGTTTTTCTCCTTTTTTCCCCTCTCTTTTTCCCTGATTTTCTCCTTTTCCCCCCTCTCTTTTCCCGGATTTTTCTCCTTTTTCCCCTCCCTTTCCCTCTGTTTTTCTCCTTTTTTCCCCCCTCTCTTTTTCCCTTTTTCCCCCTCCCTTTCTCCCTGATTTTTCTCCTTTTCCTCCCTCTTCTTTTCCCATTTTTCTCCTTTTTTACCCCCTCTCTTTTTTCCCTGATTTTTCTTTTTTCCCCCTCTCTTTTCCCCTTTTTTCCCCCTCTCTTTTCCCCTTTTTTCTCCTCTCTTTTCCCTTTTTTCTCCTCTCTTTTCCCCTTTTTTCTCCTCCTGATTTTCTTTTTCCTCCTTTTCTCTTTCCTCCTTTCAACCACTCCCCTAATTCCACCCCAATTCTCCCCAATCACCCTAAACAATTTCTAAACCTCATTTCCTCTCTCTTTCCCAATTTTCCTCTTTCTCCAAAACCCAATACAACCCAAACCACCAATACAACCCTTTTTCCCCCAATTTCCTCTTCCCCTTCTTCCATTCCTTTCCCTCCATTTCTCTTTCCTCCTTTTCCCCTTTTTTCCTCCCTTTTCCTTCCCTCTTTCCCATTTCTTTTTCCTCTTTTCCATTTCCCCTTTTTCCCTCTTTCCCCCCTTTCCCAATTTCCTTTTCCCCCCTTTTTTCCTTCTTTTCCCTCTCATTCTCCTCCTCTCCCTCTCTTTTTTCCTCCCCCTTTATTCCTTTTCCCCCTTTTCCCCTTTTTCCCATTTCCCCTTTTCCCCAATTTTCCTCCTTTTCCCCCTCAATTTTTCATTTCCTCCTCTTTTCCCATTTTCTGCCCCTTTTCCTTCTTTTCCCCCATTTTTTCCCATTTTCCTCCTCTTTTCCCATTTTCTCCCCCTTTTCCTTCTCTCCCCCTTCCCAATTTCCCCCACCCCAATTTTTCCCCTTTTCCCCCTTTTTTCCTTCTTTCCTCCCCCTTTTCCCCCCTCATACCCCTCCTTTCCCTTTTCTCCTTTTTCTCCCAATTTCTTTCCCCTTTTCCTCCTTTCCCCTCATTTTTTCCTCTTCCCTTTTCCCTTTTCCTCCCCCCCTTAACCCAATTTCCATTTTCCCCAATTTTCCCCCTTTTCATCCCTATTCCCCCCCTTTTTTCCTATTTTCCTCCTTTTCCCCCCCATTTTCTTCCTCCTTTTCCCCCTTTCCTCCTCCTTTCCTCACTTTTCCTTCTCCTTTTTTCCCTTTTCCTCCCTTTTCCTCAACCCTTTCCCCCCCTTTCCTCTCCATCTTTTCCCCCATTTTCTTCCCTCTTTCCCCCTTTTTCCTCTTTTCCCTGTCCTCCTTTTTTCCCCCCATTTTTCCCTATTTTCCTCCTTTCCCCCCATTTTCTTTCCTTTTTCCCCTTTTCCTTATTTCCCCCCTTTCCCCCTCTTTTCCCCTATTTTTCCTTCTTTCCTCCTTTTTTCCACATTTTCTTCCCTCTTTTCCCCCTTTTTTCCCCCAATTTTCCTCCTTTCCCCATATTTTCTTTCCTTTTTCCCCTTTTTCCTCCTCTTTTCCCCTCATTTTTCCCCCTTTTCCTCCTTCCTCCCAATTTCTCCCAATTTTTCCCCCACTTCCCCCATTTTTCCCCAATTTCCCCCCATTTCCCCCCCTTTTTCCCTCAATTTTCCCCCTTTTCCCACAAATTTTCCACAATTTCCCCCCTTTTTCCCCCTTTTTTCCCCAATTTTTCCCCTTTCCCCCCAATTTTTTCCCTTTTTCCCCCAATTTTCCCCTTTTTCCCCTTCCCCCCCATTTCCCCCAATTTTTCCCCTTTTTTTCCCCCCCAATTTTCCCCCTCAATTTTCCCCCCTTTTTCCCCCCAATTTTTTCCCTTTTCCCCCCCTTTTTCCCCAAATTTTCCCCCTTTTTTCCCCAATTTCCCCCCCTTTTCCCCCCCTTTTTTCCCAATTTTTCCCCAATTTCCCCCCCAAATTTTCCCCCTTTTTTCCCCAATTTCCCCCCCCCTTTTTTCCCCCATTTCCCCCCAATTTTTCCCCAATTTCCCCCCTTTTTCCCCCATTTTTCCCCTTTTTTCCCCAATTTCCCCCCCCTTTTTCCCAATTTTTCCCCAATTTTCCCCCCTTTTCCCCCCCAATTTTCCCCCAATTCCCCCCCAATTTTCCCCCCTTTTTTCCCAATTTTTCCCCATTTCCCCCCAATTTTCCCCCCTTTTTTCCCCCAATTTTCCCCCTTTTTCCCCCAATTTTCCCCCCTTTTTTCCCCCAATTTTCCCCCCTTTTTCCCCCAATTTCCCCCCTTTTTTCCCCCCAATTTTCCCCCATTTTCCCCAATTTTCCCCCAATTTCCCCCATTTTCTCCCCCACCTCCTCCAGGCCCATCCCAATTTTTCAATTCCCATTCCCTGCTCCAAGAATTCCCAGAATAAAACACCCAAAAAACGAGGAAGAAGAGGAAGAAGAAGAAGAAGAGGAAGCTCAGTCTCAGCTGGATCTGACGCGGGGCACGGAACATGAAACAAAAAAAACCCAAAAAATGGGAAAAAAATCCGGAATTCTGCGGGAAAATCCCCATTTTTTTTTTGGTCCAATCCACTCAAATTCCCAATTTTCCCCCTTTCCCTTGGCTCGTGCGTACAATCAGCTTTTTCTAGCAAAAAAAATCGTGGAATTTGTGGGGTTTTTTTCCAAAAAAAACCTAAAAAAAACACAAAAAAAAAAAGGAAAAAAAATTCATATTTTCACCCAGTTTTTTTTCCATGTTTTTTGCTGGGTTTTTCCCACCCCTCTGGAATTGGGGTGAGGAGGGAAAACCTCGTGTATAGTGCAAGAAAAAAAGGGGAAAAAATGATAAAAAATGTTAAAAAAAAAAAAAAAAAGGGAAAATCTGCAATAATTTTTAGGGTAAAAAAGGGGTGGGGGAGGGATTCTTGTAGATAAAAAAAAAATTTGGGTTTTTTTTTTTTTTGGTTTTTCCTGAGGGGGGGAAAAGATGAAAAAATTATGGAAAAAAAAAAAAAGAAAAAAAATAAATAAAATGGTTCTTTTTTTTTTTTTTTTTTTCTCCTCCTGCTTGGATTGTGTTTAACAGCTGGAGTAGCTTTGAATATTTAAAGAAATAATAATTAATTAATAATTAATAATAATAATAATAAAAGAATAATAATGGAATTCTCTGTCAGGAAAAAGTTTGGTTTTTTTTTTTTTTTTTTTTGGTGGGGTTTTGTTTGGAATTCGATTTTTTTTTTTTTTTTTAATTTTCAGGGAATTTCAGGAGTTTGTTCTTTTCTCCTCAAAAATAACTGCAAAAAAATGAAAATGTTGGCTGTAAAATTCAGATTTTACAGCCAAAAGTTTGGTGGTTTCGGGGGAATTTCGGGGGTGGGAAGAGGAAGAATTTGGGGGGGAAAATGGGAAAAAATGGAAAATTCAGTTTTGGGTGCTGGAAAATCAGGAATTCTGGTGGAAAAGAGGGAAAATGGGATGGGATTCAGGGATTTTGGGATTTATTTTCCTGGTTTTACTCCTTTTTTCCTCCTTTTTTTTTTGGTTTTTTTTTTCCTTTTTTCCCCACTTTTCCTCCTTTTTCCCCCTCATTTTTTCCTTATTTTCCTTCTTTTTTCTCCCCCATTTTCCTCCTTTTTAAAATTGTTTTTTCCCTTTCCCTTTTCCCCTCTTTTCCTACTTTTTTCACCATTTTCCTCCTTTTTTTTCCCCATTTTTTCCTCCAATTCCCCCCACCTTTTCATCCTTTTCCCCCATTTTTTCCACATTTTTTCATTTTTCCTCCTTTCTTTCCCCAATTTTTTCCTCTCTTTTTCCCTTATATCTTTTCCTTTTTCCTCTTCTTTCCCCAATTTTTTCCTCCTCTTCCTCTCCCTTTTTTCATTTTTCCTCCTTTTTTCCCCCCATTTTCCTTCTTTTCCTTTTTCATCATTTTTTCTTATTTTCCTCCTTTTCCCCCCATTTTTTCCCTTTAATTTTTCCTTATTTTCCTCCCCATTTCCCCCTTCTTTTCTCCTCCCTTCTTTTCCTTTTTTCCTAATTTTTCCCAAATCTCTTCTTTTCTCCCTCCTTTTTTTCCTTATTTTCCTCCTTTTCTCCCTTTTAATTTTTCCTTATTTTCCCCCTTTCCTCCCCATTTTCCCCTTCTTTTTTCCTCCTTTCTCTTCCTTTTTTCTTCCTTTTTTCCCATTTTTCCCCCATTTTCCTCCTTTTTTTCCCTCCTTTTCCCCCAATTTTTCCTTATTTTCCTCCTTTTTTCCCCATTTTTTCCCTTTAATTTTTCCTTATTTACCTCCTTCCTCCCCCAATTTCCCCTTCTTTCACCTCCCTTCTTTTCCTTTTTTCCTATTTTTCCCCCATTTTCCTCCTTTTTTTCCCTCCTTTTCCCCCCATTTTTCCTTATTTTCCTCCTTTTTCCTCTTTTTTCCCTTTTAATTTTCCCTTATTTTCCCCTTCTTTTCTCCTCCCTTCTTTTTCTTTTTTCCTTTATTTTCCTCCCTTCCCATTTTCCCCTCCTTTTCCTCCATTTTTTCCTTATTTTCCTCTTTTTCCCCCCCATTTTTTCCCTTTTAATTTTTCCTTATTTTCCTCCTTTTCCTTCCCATTTCCCCTTCTTTTTTCCTCTTCTCTTCCTTTTTTCCCATTTTTCCCATTTTTCCTCCTTTTTCCCCCTCCTTTTCCCCCAATTTTTTCCTTATTTTCCTCCTTTTCCCCCCATTTTTTCCCTTTTAATTTTTCCTTATTTTCCCCCTTTTCCTCCCCATTTTCCCCTTCTTTTCTCCTCCCTTCTTTTTCTTTTTTCCTTTATTTTCCTCCCTTCCCATTTTTCCTTATTTTCCTCCTTTTCCCCCCATTTTTTTCCCTTTTAATTTTTCCTTATTTACCTCCTTTTCTTCTCCATTTTCCCCTTCTTTTCTCCTCCCTTTTTTCTTCCTTTTTTCCCATTTTCCCCCCATTTTCCCCCATTTTTCCCCTCCTTTTCCCCCAATTTTCCCCTTATTTTCCTCCTTTTTTCCCCATTTTTTCCCTTTTAATTTTTCCTTATTTTCCTCCTTCCCCCCCATTTTCCCTTTCTTTTCTCCTCCCTTCTTTTCCTTTTTTCCTATTTTCTCCCCATTTTCCTCCTTTTTTCCCCTCCTTTTCCCCCAATTTTTCCTTATTTTCCTCCTTTTTCCCCATTTTTTCCCTTTTAATTTTCCCTTATTTTCCCCTTCTTTTCTCCTCCCTTCTTTTTCTTTTTTCCTTTATTTTCCTCCCTTCCCATTTTTCCTTATTTTCCTCCTTCTCCCCACATTTTTTCCCTTTTAATTTTCCCTTATTTTCCCCCTTTTCCTCCCCATTTTTTCCTTATTTTCCTCCTTTCCCCCATTTTTTCCCTTTTAATTTTTCCTTATTTTCCTTTCCTCCTTCCCCCCCCTTTTCCCTTTCTTTTCTCCTCCCTTCTTTTCCTTTTTTCCTATTTTTCCCCCATTTTCCTCCTTTTTTTCCCCTCTTCCCCTCCCATTTTTTCCCTTTTCATTTTTCCCTTTTTTCCTCTTTTTTCCCCCTCAGAAATCCCCCCCACCCCAAACCAAAACCCACAACAAATCCGCGAGGAAAAAACCACAAAAAAAAACACTTTAAAACCAACAAATTCCCATTCTCCATCCCAAAATTCCAGGATTTGAAGTGAAAAAAACCTGGAAAATTCCAGATGGAATCATTTGAGGAGCTTGAAATTCCTGAGGTGAGGCTGCACCAGATTTTTGGGATAAGGTCGGAGCGCCAGGCAAGTGGGAATTCCCTCGGGATTTTCCATCCAAACCTTGTGGTCAACACCTTTTTCCTTCAGCAACTTCGCCAAATCCAGCAGGGAATTCTCATCCGGAGCCTACAGCAAAAAAAAAAAAAAAGTTTAATTTATTTGTGAATTCATGCCAAAATTCTGCTCAAATCCCAGCCGAGCTTCTCATTTCCATACTGGAATTTAAGGGGTTTTTTTTTTAATATCCCTGATTTCCAGCTTTTTTTTTTTATTGTGGGATTGAAATATGAAAATATCGAATATTTTGAGGGGTTTTTAAGGGTTGGAAAAACCTTTGGGAATCCAAGCGTTCACGTTGAGTTTTGTTTCGCTAAATCCACACGGATTGAGGGAAACAAAACTGGTTTCAGCACTGCCCTGGGTGTTCCATGAGGAAATAATCCGGATTTTATGAGGAAATTATTCCGGATTTTATGAGGAATTATTCCGGATTTCATGAGGAATTATTACCAATTTATTGAGGGAGATATTCCTAAAATCCAATTAAATTTTCCCAGAAATTCCGGCTCCTCCTGTCGCCTCCACAGCCCGACCCCCCCGGGCTTCCCCTTCCTCTCAGCCACCCCAAAATCCCCTCTGCACCCCCAAACCGACCATTCCCACTTCCCTCAACTCCAGAACATCTCCAAAAATCCCAATTTCCCCCAAAAATCACGATTTTCCCCCCAAAAATCCCGGTTTTCCCTCACGCCGCCACCGCCCCCCCCAACATGGCGGCCGCCCTCCCCTCAGCGCGGAGCTCCCATCATGCCCCGCGGCGCCGCCGTTACCTCCAGCACCACGGTTGTCATGGCGTCGCCCTGCTCCAGGTACGCGCCGGTGTCGGGATGCTCCCGGTAACCGTGAACTGCGGCCAGCGCGGCGTGACAGCCCTGAGCCACCACGGCACCGAGCGGCCACGAGCGGGGAGGCCGCGCCAGATCCCCGCGGAGCACCACGTATTGCACCAGCGCCGCCGCCATGTTGCCGTACGGAACCGCGCGGGCTGCCGGGAGCAAGCGGGGAAGCGAAGCAAGCAGCGCGCCGCCATCTTGGTGTACGGAATGGAGAGCGGCGTGATGACGCACTTCCGGCGGCGCTGAGGCGGGAAAGTTGAGGTGAGCTCGGAGCCCTCAGAGAGGGATTTGGGGTCCCCCGGGGGGTTTGGGGCATTTTTTTAGGATAATTTTTTGGGATAATTCTTTAGGATCGTCCCTGTCACTCTGCTGGGATTCGCTGGAAGTCTTGGGGTCATTTTTGGCACCCTGTAGGGTTGTCAGTGTTCAATTCTGTGGGATCGTCCCTGTCCTCAATTTGGGATCGTCCCTGTCACTTTCCCGCCATTTTTTCCCCCCAAATCCCAAAATTCCCACTTGTTTTCATCATTAAAAATTCCCAGAATTATGGAAAAATAATGGGTTTTTTCCTCATAAAAAGTCCCTAAATTTAACGGGGTTTTTTCCTTTGCCATCCCTGTTTTCCTCATTTAAAAAAATTTCCCAAATTTATGGATATTAACGGGATTTTTACCTCATTAAAAATTCCCACATTTATGGAAATTAACAACATTTTTCCCCATTAAAGCCTCACAAAATTATGGAAAATTAATAGGATTTTTTCCTCATTAAAAAATCCACAAATTGATGTAAAATAACGGGATTTTTACCTCATAAAAAATTCCCTAAAATATTGAAAATTTATTGGATTTTTTCCCATTCCCATCCCCCTTTTCCTAATAAAAAAAAAAAAAATCCCCAAATTTATGGAAACGAATGGGATTTTTTCCTTATAAAAATCCCCAAATTTATGGAAATTAATGAGATTTTTACCTCATAAATAAAATCCAAAATTTATGAAAAAATAATGGGATTTTTTCCTCATAAAAAATCCCCAAATTTATGGAAATTATTTTGATTTTTTTCCTCATAAGGAAGCCCCAAATTTATGGAAATTAATTTGATTTTTTTCCTCATAAAAAAGCCCCAAATTTATGGAAATCAAATTGATTTTTTCCTCATTAAAATCCCCTTAATTTATGGAAATTAATTCGATTTTTACCTCATTAAAAAATCCCCAAATGTATGGAAAATTAACGGGATTTTTTCCTCATAGATAATTCCCAATTTTATGGAAATTAATTTGATATTTTTCCTCACAAAAAATTCCCCAAATTTATGGAACTTATTTGGATTTTTTTCCTCATAAAAAAGCCCCAAATTTATGGAAATTAATTTGTTTTTTTCCTCATAAAAAAACCCCCAAATTTATGGAAAATTAACGGGATTTTTTCCTCATAGAAAATTCCCAAATTTATGGAAATTATTTGGATTTTTTTCCTCATAAAAATCCCCAAATTTATGGAAATTAATGGACTTTTTTTCCTCATTAAAAACCCCCAAATTTATATAAATTAATTTGGATTTTTCCTCATTAAAACCCCCCCAAATTTCTGGAATTTAATTGAATTTTTCCATCTTTTCCAGCCCCAAATCTTTGGGATTTTCTGGGAATTCCCAAGGATGGATCCTGGGAAGGAAGAGCAGGAAAATGAAGAGAAAATGGAAATTCCACAGGGTGAGTCCCCAAATTTTCCCAAAATTCCCAAATTTCTCCTCCCTCTGATCCCATCCAGGCAGGAATTCTTCCAAAAATTCCCAAATTTCCCCAAATTTCCCAAATTCTTTCCTAAATTCCCTCCAAAATTCCCAATTTTTTCGCCCTTTCCATGCAGAAATTCTCACTGAAATTCCCAATTCCTTCCCAAAGTTCCAAAATTCTCCCAAAATTCCCAATTTTTTTTGTTAAAAATTCCCAAATTCCTTCCTAAAATCCCTAAATTTCTTCTTAAAATCCCGAAATTTTCTCTAAATTCCTCCTGAAAGGCACCAATTTCTTCCCAAAATTCCCCAAAATTCCTGAAATTCTGCCCAAAATTCTTCCAGAGAGCCTCAAATTCCTCCCCAAATTCCTCCCCAAATCCCCAAATTCCTCCCAAAATTCTCCCCAAATCCCTCCTGAAAAATCTCCAATTTCTCCCCAAAATTCCTCCCAAAAATTCTTCCAAAAATTCCAAAACTTCTCCCAGAATTCCCCAAATTTTCCCGAATTCTTCCCCAAACTCATCCCGAAACTATTTTAAAAATTCCAGAATTTCTCCCTGAATTCCCCAAATTCTTCCCTAAAATTCCCAGATTCCTTCCAAAACTCCCTGAATTCTTTCCACATCATCCTGAAAGTCCCAAATTTTCCCAAAATCCCCGTTTTTTCCCCCATTTTCTCCCCATTTTGTTCCCAAGGCTCTGTCCCAGCTGTGTGTGCTGGAGCAGCCGGGCCAGGCAGTGCCACCATTCCTTCCCCTGCAGGGATTCTGCCCAAATTCCCCAATTTCTCCCCAAACTCCTTCCCAAAAATCCCAATTTTCCCAAAATCCCCCTTTTTTCCCCCATTTTTTCTCATTTTGTTCCCATGGCTCTGTCCCAGCTGTGTGTGCTGGAGCAGCCAGGCCGGGCAGTGCCACCATTCCTTCCCCTGCAGGGATCCTGCCCAAATTCCCCAATTTCTCCCCAAACTCCTTCCCAAAAATCCCAATTTTCCCAAAATCCCCATTTTTTCCCCCCATTTTTTCCCCCATTCAGTCCCAGGCTCTGTCCCAGCTGTGGCTGCTGGAGCAGCCGGACCGGGAGCAGTGCCACCATTCCTTCCCCTGCAGGGATCCTGCCCAAACCAAACTCCCCACTTTCCCAAACTCCCCAATTCCCCAAACTCCCCAATTTTCCCAAAATCCCCGTTTTTTCCCCCATTTCTTTCCCCCCGCAGTGCCGGGGGTGCTGTCCCAGCTGTGCGAGCTGGAGCGGCGGGAGCGGCGCCGGGCGCTGCGGGGGGAGCGGCGGGAGCGCGGCCGGCAGTGCCACCATTCCTTCCCCTGCAGGGATCCTGCCCAAACCAAACTCCCCAATTTCCCCAAACTCCCCAATTCCCCAAACTCCCAATTTTCCCAAAATCCCCGTTTTTTCCCCCATTTCCCCCCCTATGCAGTGCCGGGGGTGCTGTCCCAGCTGTGTGTGCTGGAGCATCCAGGCCGGGAGCAGCGGCACCATTCCTTCCCCTGCAGGGATCCTGCCCAAACCAAACTCCCCAATTCCCCAAACTCCCCGATTCCCCAAACTCCCCACTTTCCCAAACTCCCAATTTTCCCAAAATCCCCGTTTTTTCCCCCATTTCTTTCCCCCTGCAGTGCCGGGGGTGCTGTCCCAGCTGTGCGAGCTGGAGCGGCGGGAGCGGCGCCGGGCGCTGCGGGGGGAGCGGCGGGAGCGGCTCCGGGCGGTGCCACCATTCCTTCCCCTGCAGGGATCCTGCCCAAACCAAACTCCCAATTCCCCAAACTCCCCAATTTCCCCAAACTCCCAATTCCCCAAACTCCCCAATTTTCCCAAAATCCCCGTTTTTTCCCCCATTTCCCCATTCAGTCCCGAGGCTCTGTCCCAGCTGTGGCTGCTGGAGCAGCCAGGCCGGGCAGTGCCACCATTCCTTCCCCTGCAGGGATCCTGCCCAAACCAAACTCCCCAATTCCCCAAACTCCCAATTTTCCCAAACTCCCCAATTCCCCAAACTCCCAATTTTCCCAAAATCCCCGTTTTTTCCCCCATTTCTTTCCCCATTCAGTGCCGGGGGTGCTGTCCCAGCTGTGCGAGCTGGAGCGGCGGGAGCACGGCCGGGAGCAGCGGCACCATTCCTTCCCCTGCAGGGATCCTGCCCAAACCAAACTCCCCGATTCCCCAAACTCCCCAATTTTCCCAAAATCCCCGTTTTTTCCCCCATTTCTTTCCCCCCATGCAGTGCCGGGGGTGCTGTCCCAGCTGTGCGAGCTGGAGCAGCGGGAGTGCGGCCGGGCGCTGCGGGGGGAGCGGCGGGAGCGCGGCCGGGAGCAGTGCCACCATTCCTTCCCCTGCAGGGATCCTGCCCAAACCAAACTCCCCAATTCCCCAAACTCCCAATTTTCCCAAAATCCCCGTTTTTTCCCCCATTTCCCCCCGCAGTGCCGGGGGTGCTGTCCCAGCTGTGCGAGCTGGAGCGGCGGGAGCGCGGCCGGGCGCTGCGGGGGGAGCGGCGGGACCGCGGCCGGGAGCAGTTCCACCATTCCTTCCCCTGCAAGGATCCTGCCCAAACCAAACTCCCCGATTCCCCAAACTCCCAATTTTCCCAAAATCCCCGTTTTTTCCCCCATTTCCTCCCCCTGCAGTGCCGGGGGTGCTGTCCCAGCTGTGCGAGCTGGAGCGGCGGGAGCGGCGCCGGGCGCTGCGGGGGGAGCGGCGGGAGCGCGGCCGGGAGCAGCGGCAGCTCCTCCTCTCCCGGCTCCGGGAGCTGCGGCAGCGCCGGGACCGGCTCAAGGAGAAACTGCAGATGCTGGTGAGAGGCAATTCCTCACAGATATTCCCAAATGATCCCAACATTCCCTGCGTTTCACCCAAAATTCCCGAGTTTTTCCCCAAAAACTCCGGCAGCTGCAGCAGCACCGGGACGGGCTCGGGGAACAGCTGGAGACGCTGGTGAGAGAGGGGGGATTCCAGGGGTTCTCCCAACATTTCTCCCAAAATTCCCAAGGATTTTTCCCAAAATTTCTCCCAAAATTCCCAAGGATTTTTCCCAAAAATCCCATCTGGGAATTCCCATTTTTTCCCCTCTGGATTTTTGGGATTTTTTTTCCCAAAATTCCTGAGGATTTTCGAGGATTTTCCCCCAAAATTCTCGATGGTTTTTTCCAAAGTTCCCAACGAATTTTCCCGAAATTCCTGAGGCTTTTCAATTCCCAACATTCCCTAAGTTTTACCCCAGATTTTCCCTAAATTCCAGAGGATTTTTCCCAAAATTCCCAAGGGTTTTTGAGGATTTTCACCAAAAATCCCCCGGATTTTCTGCAAAACTCCAAAGGATTTTTCTCAGATTTTTCCCAACATTCTCAAGGGTTTTTCCCAAAATTCCAGAGCATTTTCCAGGATTTTTCCCAAATTCCTGACAGTTCTTCCCAAATTTTTCCCAAATTTTCAGAGAGTTTCCCAAAATCACTGAAGATTTTCCCCTTTTTTTCCAAAAAAATCCCAGAGATTTTTCCCAAAATTCCCCAGAATTTTTCCCGATTTTCCCCAAAATTCCTGAGATTTTTCCCCAAACTCCTCAGATTTTTTCCCCAAATCTCCCAGACATTTCCCCAAATTCCCCAGGGTTTTTTTCCCAAAATCTGTGATTTTTCCCTGTTTTCCAGGCCGAGGGCAGAGCAGGAATTCCCTGGGAGCCGCGGGAGGTGCTGCACTGGACAATCCCCACATTCCCGAGAATTTATCCCAAAATTCCCCAGGATTTTTTCCCACAATTCCCGAGTTCTTTTCCCCAAAATTCCCAAGGATTTTTCCCAAAACTCCTGGGAGTTTTTTTTCCAACATTCCTGAGGATTTCTCAGCTTTTCTCCCAAAATTCCCAGAGATCTTTCCCAAAATTCCCCAGAAATTTTCCCCCGATTTTTCGCAAAATTCCCAAGGATTTTTCCCCAAAATTCCTGAGGTTTTTTTTTCCCCAAAATTCCCATCATTTTTCCCCAAAATTCCCGAGTTCTTTTTCCCAAAATTCCCAGGGATTTTTCCCAAAACTCCTGAGGGTTTTTTTTCCAAAATTCCTGAGGATTTTCCCAACTTTTCTCCCAAAATTCCCGGAGATTTTTCCCAAAATTCCCCAGAATTTTTCCCCCATTTTCCCCAAAATTCCTGAGATTTTTCCCCCAAATTTCCCAAGGATTTCTCCCAAAATTCCCAAAGAATTTTTCCCCAAATTCCCCAGGAATTTTTTCCCAAAATCTGTGATTTTTCCCTGTTTTCCAGACCAAGGACCGAGCAGGAATTCCCTGGGAGCCGCGGGAGGTGCTGCACTGGAGAATCCCCACATTCCCGAGAAATTATCCCAAAATTCCCGGAGATTTTTTTCCCCAAATCCCCCAGGATTTTTCCCAAAATTCCCAGGGATTTTTCCCAAAACTCCTGAGGTTTTTTTTTCCAAAATTCCTGAGGATTTTCCCAACTTTTCTCCCAAAATTCCCGGAGATTTTTCCCAAGACTCCCCAGAATTTTCCCCCGATTTTCCCCAAAATTCCTGAGATTTTTCCCCAAACTCCTCAGATTTTTCCCCCAAATCTCCGAGACATTTTCCCCAAAATTCCCCAGGATTTTTTTCCCAAAATCTGTGATTTTTCCCTGTTTTCCAGGCCGAGGGCAGAGCAGGAATTCCCTGGGAGCCGCGAGAGGTGCTGCACTGGAGAATCCCCACATTCCCAAGAAATTATCCCAAAATTCCCCAGGATTTTTTCCCACAATTCCCGAGTTCTTTTCCCCAAAATTCCCAAGGATGTTTCCCAAAACTCCTGGGAGTTTTTTTTCCCAAAATTCCTGAGGATTTCCCAGCTTTTCTCCCAAAATTCCCGGAGATTTTTCCCAAAATTCCCCAGAATTTTTCCCCGATTTTCCCCAAAATTCCTGAGATTTTTCCCCAAATTCCTCAGATTTTTCCCCCAAATCTCCGAGACATTTTCCCCAAAATTCCCCAGGAATTTTTTCCCAAAATCTGTGATTTTTCCCTGTTTTCCAGGCCAAGGGCAGAGCAGGAATTCCCTGGGAGCCGCGGGAGGTGCTGCACTGGAGAATCCCCACATTCCCGAGAAATTATCCCAAAATTCCCCAGGATTTTTTTCCCAAATCCCCCAGGATTTTTCCCAAAATTCCCAAGGATTTTTCCCAAAACTCCTGGGAGTTTTTTTTTCCCAAAATTCCTGAGGATTTCCCAGCTTTTCTCCCAAAATTCCTGGAGATTTTTCCCAAAATTCCCCAGAATTTTTCCCCGATTTTCCCCAAAATTCCTGAGATTTTTCCCCCAAACTCCTCAGATTTTTCCCCAAATCTCCCAGACATTTCCCCCAAATTCCCCAGGATTTTTTTCCCAAAATCTGTGATTTTTCCCTGTTTTCCAGGCCGAGGGCAGAGCAGGAATTCCCTGGGAGCCGCGGGAGGTGCTGCACTGGAGAATCCCCACATTCCCGAGAAATTATCCCAAAATTCCCAGAGATTTTTTTCCTCAAATCCCCCAGGATATTTCCCAAAATTCCCAAGGATTTTTCCCAAAATTCCTCTAGTTTTTTTTCCCCAAATTTCCTGAGGATTTTCCCAACTTTTCTCCCAAAATTCCCGGAGATTTTTCCCAAGACTCCCCAAAAATTTTCCCAGATTTTCCCCAAAATTCCTGAGATTTTTCCCCCAAACTCCTCAGATTTTTTTCCCAAATCTCCCAGACATTTTTCCCCAAATTCCCCAGGATTTTTTTCCCAAAATCTGTGATTTTTCCCTGTTTTCCAGGCCGAGGGCCGAGCAGGAATTCCCTGGGAGCCGCGGGAGGTGCTGCACTGGACAATCCCCACATTCCCGAGAATTTATCCCAAAATTCCCCAGGATTTTTTTCCCCAAATCCCCAGGATATTTCCCAAAATTCCCAAGGATTTTTCCCAAAATTCCTCTACTTTTTTTTCCCCAAAATTCCTGAGGATTTTCCCAGCTTTTCTCCCAAAATTCCCGGAGATTTTTCCCAAGACTCCCCAGAATTTTTCCCCGATTTTCCCCAAAATTCCTGAGATTTTTTTCCCCAAACTCCTCAAATTTTTTTCCCAAATCTCCCAGACATTTTCCCCAAATTCCCCAGGATTTTTTTCCCAAAATCTGTGATTTTTCCCTGTTTTCCAGGCCGAGGGAAGAGCAGGAATTCCCTGGGAGCCGCGGGAGGTGCTGCACTGGAGGCTGCGGGAGCTGCAGGAGCTGCTGCGCCTCTTCCCCCTCACCGGTACCAAAATCTGGGAATTCTCTGGGAAATCTGGGAATTCTCTGGGAAAGGACCCCGAATTCCCAAGGAATTGGGTGGGAAAAGCTGAAATTCTGAAGGAAAATCGGGAATTTTGGGGCGAAAATTGGGAATTTTTTTGCAAAAGTGCTGGAATTTTTTTAGGGGAAATTGGGAATTTTTTGGGAGAAGAGCCAGAATTCCCGGGGAATTCTTTGGAGAAATCAGGAATTTTTGGGGAAAAGAGGCAGAATTCCTTGGGAAAATGGGGATTTTTTTCTGAAAAGAGCTGGAATTCCCAAGGAATTTGGTGGGAAAATTGGGAATTTTTTGGGAAAATTGGGAATTTTCGAGCACAAATTGGGAATTCTTTGGGAAAAAGAGCCAGAATTCCTGGGGTAAATTGGGAATTTTTTTGGAAAATTGGAAATTTTTTGGGAAAAGAGCTGGAATTCCCAAGGATTTCAGTGGGAAAAGCTGAAATTATGAAGGAAAATTGGGAATTTTTGGGCGAAAATTTGGAATTTTTGGGAAGAGAGCTGGAATTTTTTCAGGAAAAATTGGAATTTTTTCAGAAAATCGGGAATTTTGGGGGGGAAAATCAGGAATTTTTTGGGGGGGAAAATTAGGAATTTCATGGGAAATAAGCAAGAATTCCCAAGGAATTGGGTGGGAAGATTTGAGAAATCTTTGGGGAAAAGAAAATTGGGAATTTTGGGGGAAAAGAGCTGGAATTCCATTGGAGAATTGGGAATTTCCTGGGAAATTTGGGAATTTTCCTTAGGAAAGGACCTAGAATTCCCAAGGAATTGGGTGGGAAAAGCTGAAATTCTGAAGGAAAATTGGGAATTCTTTGGGAATTCCGAATTCCTGGGGAAAATTGGGAAATTTTGGGGGAAAAAAACCACAATTCCTTGGGAAAATTTGGAATATCGTTTTGGGAAAATAAATTGGAATTTTCAAGAAATTGCGTGGGGAATTCCCAGATAATTCCCAGATAATTTTGGGATAATTCCAGGATAATTTTGGGAAAATTCCCAGATAATTTTGGGATAATTTTGGGATAATTCCTGGATAATTTTGGGATAATTCTGGGATAATTCCCAGAAAGTTTTGGGATTATTCTGGGATAATTCCAGGATAATTTCGGGCTTGTTCCCAGACAATTCCATGATTATTCTCAATTTTTCCTGGCACAATTTTGGGATAATTCCCAGATAATTTGGGGCTCATTCCCAGATAATTCTGGGATAATTCCAGGATGATTTTGGGATTATTCTTTGATAATTCCGGGATAATTTTGGGCTCATTCCAGGATAATTTTGGGATAATTCTGGGATAATTTTGGGATAATTTTGGGCTCATTCCAGGATAACTTTGGGATAATTTTGGGCTCATTCCAGGCTAATTTTGGGATAATTCTGGGATAATTCTGGGATAATTTCAGGCTAATTCTGGGCTTATTCCAGGCTAATTTTGGGATAATTTTGGGCTGATTCCAGGATAATTCTGGGATAAATCTGGGCTGATTCCAGGCTAATTTTGGGAAAGTTCCGGGATAATTCCAGGCTAATTCCGGGATAATTTTGGGCTGATTCCAGGCTAATTTTGGGAAAATTCTGGGATAATTCTGGGCTGATTCCAGGCTGATTCCAGGATAATTCTGGGCTGATTCCAGGCTAATTTTGGGATAATTTTGGGCTCGTTTCGGGATAAATCTGGGATAATTCCGGGATAATTTTGGGCTGATTCCAGGCTAATTTTGGGATAATTTTGGGTTTATTCCAGGACGATTTTGGGATAATTCCCAGATAATTCCTGGATAATTCTGGGATAATTCCAGGATAATTTCAGGCTAATTCTGGGATAATTCCTGGATAATTTTGGGCTCATTCCCAGATAATTCCAGGCTCATTCCAGCATATTTTTGGGATAATTTTGGGCTAATTTTGGGATAATTCTGGGATAATTCCGGGAAAACTTTTTGATAATTTCTGGGATAATTTTGGGCTCATTCCAAGCTAATTTTGGGATAATTTTGGGCTCATTCCAGGCTAATTCCAGGATAATTCTGGGCTGATTCCAGGATAATTTTGGGCTCATTCCAGGATAATTTTGGGATGATTCCGGGATAATTTTGGGCTGATTCCAGGCTAATTCCGGGATAATTCTGGGCTCATTCCAGGCTCATTCCAGGCTCATTCCGGGATAATTCTGGGCTAATTCCAGGCTAATTCAGGGCTAATTCCGGGCTGATTCCAGGCTAATTCCGGGATAATTCTGGGCTGATTCCAGGCTAATTCCGGGATAATTTTGGGGCTAATTTTGGGATAATTTTTGCGCTCATTCCCAGATAATTTTGGGCTCATTCCAAGCTAATTTTGGGATAATTTTGGGCTCATTCCAGGCTAATTCCGGGATAATTTTGGGCTCATTCCAGGCTAATTCCAGGCTAATTCCAGGCTAATTCCAGGCTTATTCCAGGCTAATTCCGGGATAATTCTGGGCTGATTCCAGGCTAATTCCGGGATAGTTTTGGGCTAATTTTGGGATAATTTTGGGCTCATTCCAGGCTAATTTTGGGATAATTCTGGGCTGATTTCCAGGATAATTTTGGGATAATTTTGGGCTCATTCCAGGCTAATTTTGGGATAATTTTGGGCTCGTTTCGGGATAAGGCTGGGATAATTTTGGGCTAATTCCAGGATAATTTTGGGCTGATTCCAGGCTAATTCCAGGATAATTTTGGGCTCATTCCGGGCTAATTCAGGGATAATTCTGGGCTGATTCCAGGCTAATTCCGGGATAATTCTGGGCTAATTCCGGGATAATTTTGGGCTGATTCCAGGCTAATTCCGGGATAATTCTGGGCTGATTCCAGGCTAATTTTGGGATAATTCTGGGCTCATTCCAGGCTAATTCCGGGATAATTCTGGGCTGATTCCAGGCTAATTTTGGGATAATTCTGGGCTCATTCCAGGCTAATTCCGGGGATAATTCTGGGCTGATTCCCGGCTAATTTTGGGAAAATTCCGGGTTAATTTTAGGCTGATTCCAGGCTAATTTTGGGAAAATTCTGGGATAATTCTGGGCTGATTCCAGGCTAATTTTGGGAAAATTCTGGGATAATTTTGGGCTCATTCCAGGCTAATTCCAGGCTAATTCCAGGATAATTCCGGGCTGACTCGGTGCTGCTTTGTGTCTCGGTTTGCCAGGCGTGAGCGGGAAGCTCTCCAGGCACGGCCTCTCCCTCTGGCTGCACACCTCCTTCCAGGGCTGCCCTGCTGGATTCCTTCCAGCTGGAGCTGCAGGGCTCCAGGGAATTCCGGGAGCTGCGCGTCCGCCGCCACTCCGTGCCGCCCTTCATCCCCCTGCAGGGCCTGGCCCGGCAATTCCTGCCCGGAAAACTCCGGCGCTTCCTGCAGCTGCTCCTGCAGCACCTCAACGCCTTCGTGGCCAGGAGGCAGCAGCTCCGCCTGCTCCGGGTGGGCATTCCCAACGTCCTCCTGGAATTCCCAAATTCCGCCCAAAAGTCCTGCTCGAAATCCTCAGATTCTGCCCCAGACTCCTTCCCGAGATTCCCAAAATTCCCCCAAAACTCCTGCCCAAAATTCACAAAGTTCTCCCCAAAATTCACAAAGTTCTCCTCAAAACTCCTTCCCAAAATTCCCAAAATTTCCCCAAAACTCCTGCCCAAAATTCACAAAATTTCCCCAAAACTCCTTCCCAAAATTCCCAAAGTTCTCTCCAGAACTCCTTCCCAATATTCCCAAAACTCCTTCCCAAAACTCCTTCCCAAAATTTCCCAAGTTGTCCCCAAAATTCCTTCCCAATATTCCCAAAATTCCTTCCCAAAACTCCTTCCCAAAATTCCCACAGTTCTCCCCAAAATTCCTTCCCAATATTCCCAAAATTCCTTCCCAAAACTTCTTCCCAAAATTCCCACAGTTCTCCCCAAAATTCCTTCTCAGAATTCCCAAATCCTCCCTAAAACTTCTGCCCAAAGTTCTCCTCAAAATTCCTTTCCAAAATACCCAAAATTTCCCCAAAATTCCTTCCCGATATTCCCAAAACTCCTTCCCAAAATTCCCAAAGTTCTTTCCAAAACTCCTTCTCAGAATTCCCAAAGTTCTCCCCAAAACTCCTGCCCAAAATTCCCAAAATTCCCCCAAAATTCCTTCCCAAAACTCCTTCCCAAAACTCCCAAAGTTCTCCCAAAAACTCCTTTCCAGAATTCCCAAAGTTCTCCCCAGAACTCCTTCCCAAAATTTCCCAAGTTCCCCCCAAAATTCCTTCTCAAAATCCTCATATTCTTCCTCAAACTCCTTCCCGAAATTCCCAAAATTTCCCCAAAAACTCCTGCCCAAAAGTCCCAAAGTTCTCCCCAAAATTCACAAAGTTCTCCTCAAAACTCCTTTCCAGAATTCCCAAAATTCCCCCAAAACTCCTTCCCAAAATTCCCAAAGTTCTCCCCAAAACTCCTTCCCAAAATTCCCAAAGTTCTCTCCAGAACTCCTTCCCAATATTCCCAAAATTTCCCCAAAACTCCTTCCCAAAATTCCCAAAGTTCTCTCCAGAACTCTCCATATTCCCAAAACTCCTCAAAACTCCTTCCAAAATTCCCAAAATTTCCCCAAAACTCCTTCCCAAAATTCCCAAAATTTCCCCAAAACTCCTGCCCAAAATTCCCAAAATTCCCCCAAAACTCCTGCCCAAAATTCCCAAAGTTCTCCGCAAAGTTCCTTCCCAATATTCCCAAAACTCCTTCCCAAAACTCCTTCCCAAAATTCCCCCAAAACTCCTTCTCAAAATTCCCAAAGTTCTCCCTAAAATTCCTCCCAAAATTCCCAAAGTTCTCCCCAGAACTCCTGCCCAAAATTCCCAAAATTTCCCCAAAACTCCTTCCCAAAACTCCTTCCCAAAATTCCCAAAATTCCCCCAAAAGTCCTTCTCAAAATTCACAAAGTTCTCCCCAAAATTCCTCCCAAAATTCCCAAAGTTCTCCTCAAAAACTCCTTTCCAAAATACCCAAAATTTCCCCAAAATTCCTTTCCAAAATTCCCAAAGTTCTCCCCAAAATTCCTTTCCAAAATTCCCAAAATTTCCCCAAAAACTCCTGCCCAAAACTCCTTCCCAAAATTCCCAAAATTCCCCCAAAATTCCTTCCCAAAATTTCCCAAGTTCTCCCCAAAACTCCTTTCCAAAATTCCCAATATTTCTCCAAAAGTCCTTCCCAAAATTCCTTCCCAAAATTCCAAAAACTCCTTCACAAAGTTCTTTCCAAAATTCCTTCTCAGAATTCCCAAAGTTCTCCACAGAACTCCTGCCCAAAATTCCCCCAAAACTCCTGCCCAAAATTCACAAAGTTCCCCCCAAAACTCCTTCCCAAAATTCCCAAAGTTCTCCTCAAAATTCCTTCCCAAAATTCCCAAAGTTCTCCCCAAAACTCCTTCCCAAAATTTCCCAAGTTCTCCCCAAAATTCCTTTCCAAAATTCCCAATATTTCTCCAAAAGTCCTTCCCAAAAGTCCTTCCCAAAATTCCCAAAACTCCTTCTAAAAATTCACAAAGTTCTCCCCAAAATTCCTTCTCAGAATTCCCAAATCCTCCCTAAAATTCCTGCACAAAATTCCCCCAAAACTCCTGCCCAAAATCCCCAAAGTTCTCCCCAAAATTCCCAAAACTTCTTCCCAAATGCCCAAAGTTCTTCCCAAATTCCTGCCCAAAATTTCCCCCCAAAATTCCTTCCAAAAATTCCCAAAATTTCTCCAAAACTCCTTCCCCAAATTCCCAAAGTTGTCCCCAAAATTCCTCCTCAAAATCCTCAAGTTCTTCCCCAAATTCCCAATTTCTCCTCAAAATTCTTCCCCAAATTCCCCCCAAAATTCCTTCCCAAAATCCCCAAATTGTTGCCAGATTCCTGCCCAAAATTCCTCCTGAAATTCCCAAAATTCACCAAAAATTCCTTCCCAAAATGTCCAAATTCTTCCCAAATTCCTTCCCAAAACTCCTGTCCAAAATTCCCAAAATTTCTCCAAAATTCCTTCCCGAAATTCCCAAAGTTCTCCCCAAAACTTCTTCTCAAAATTCCCAAAATTTTCCCAAAATTCCCAAATCTCCCCCATAACTCCTTCCCAAAATTCCCCAAAGTTCTTCCCAAATTCCTCCCAAAATTCCTTCCCAAAATCCCCAAATTTCCTCCCAAAGTTCCCAAATTTCTCCTTTAAAATTCCCAAATTTCTCCTCTAAAATTAACAAATTTCTCCAAAAATTCCCCATTTTTTCCCAAATTTCTCCTCAAAATTTCTCCCAAAATTCCCAATATTTTCTTTCCCCAAAATTCCCAAATTTCCTCCCAAAATTCCCAAATTTCCTCCCAAAATTCCCAAATTTTCTTCCCAAAATTTCCTATTTTCCCCCCAAATTCCACATTTCTCCCAAATTTCTCCCAAATTTCCTCCTAAAATTCCCAATTTTCCCCCCAAAATTCCCAAATTTCTTCCCAAAATTCCCAATTTTTTTTCCAAATTTCCCCCCAAAATTCCCAATATTTTTCCCCAAAATTTCCAAATATCTCCCCCAAAATTCCCAAATTTTTTCCCAAATTTCTCCAAAATTCCCAATATTTTTTCCCCAAAATTCCCAAATTTCTCCCCAAAATTCCCAAATTTCCTCCCAAAATTCCCACATTTTCTTCCCGAAATTTCCGATTTCCCCCCAAATCCTTCCCGAAATTCCCAAATTCCAACCAAAATTCCCCCCAAATTTCCCCTATAAAATTCCCAAAATTCTCCTCTAAAATTCCCAAATTTCCTCCCAAATTTCCCAAATTTCTCCTATAAAATTCCCAACATTCCTCTATAAAATTCCCAAATTTCTCCCCGAAATTCCCAAAATTCCTCTATAGAATCCCCAAATTTCTCCTCAAAATTCCCAAAATTCCTCTATAAAATTTCCAAAATTCTCCTCTAAAATTCCCAAATTTCTCCAAAAATTCCTCCTAAAATTCCCCATTTTTTCTCCAAAATTCCCCATTCTTTTCAAATTTCTCCCCCAAAATCCCCAAATTTCTCCCCAAACTTCCCAAATTTCTCCCCCAAAATTCCCCATTTTTCCCACATTTTGTTCCCAAATTCCCCCCCAAAATTCCCAATATTTTTTCCCCAAAATTCCCAATTTTCCCCCCAAAATTCCCAATTTTTTTTTCCCCTTTTCCAGGCGGAATTCCCCGAGTGCCTCCAAGGGATTCCCTCCAGCAACTCCCTCTGCAACCTCCTCTGCTTCCGCTGCAGAATTCCAGGGAAAAAACCCCAAATTCCCGGGAAAAATTCCCAAATTCCCGGGAAAAATTCCGAAACTGGCGGGAAAAGCTGTGGGAATGTTCTGGAATTCCGGGCCCGGCTGCTCTACGGGGACCCCCTGCGGAGCCTCCCCACCGAGGTCGAGGTCAGCGGGGAAGGTGAGGAAAAAAAAAATGGGAAAAATCTGGGAAAAATCCTGGGAAAATCTGGGAATTTTGGGATTTGGGGCGGTTTGGGATTGAAAGTCACAAGTTTGGGGGAAAAAATCCGGGAAAAATCCTGGGAAATCTGGGAATTTTGGGGGAAAAATTTGGGTTTTGAGGCTTTTTGGGAGGAACTTTCCTGGAAGGAAAAAGCCCAAAATTCCCAGGAAAAATTCCTGAAGTTGTCTGGAAAAAAATACCAAAATTCTTGGGAAATAAAGGTAAAATTCCCAGGAAAAATTCCTGGAATTCTCTGGGAAAAAAACCCAAAATTCCCAGGAAAAATTCCTGGAATTCTCCAGGGAAAAAACCCCAAAATTCCCAGGAAAAATTCCTGAAATTCTGCAGGGAAAGCCCCCAAAATTCCCAGGAAAAATTCCTGGAATTCTCTGGGAAAAACCCCAAAATTCCTGGGAAGAATTCCTGGAATTCCCAGGAAAAATTCCTGAAGTTCTCTAGGAAAAAAATCCCCAAAATCCTGGGAAAAAAAAGGCAAAATTCCCAGGAAAAATTCCTGGAATTCTCTGGTAAAAACCCCAAAATTCCCAGGAAAAATTCCTGGAATTCTCCAGGGAAAAAAAACCCAAAATTCCTGGGAAAAATTCCTGGAATTCTCTGGTAAAAACCCCAAAATTCCCAGGAAAAATTCCTGGAATTCTCCAGGGAAAAACCCCAAAATTCCCAGGAAAAATTCCTGGAGTTCTCCAGGGAAAAGCCCCAAAATTCCCAGGAAAAATTCCTGGAATTCTCTGGGAAAAACCCCAAAATTCCCAGGAAAAATTCCTGGAATTCTCTGGGAAAAAACCCCAAAATTCCTGGGAAAAATTCCTGGAATTCTGCAGGGAAAAACCCCAAAATTCCCAGGAAAAATTCCTGGAGTTCTCCAGGGAAAAGCCCCAAAATTCCCAGGAAAAATTCCTGGAATTCTCTGGGAAAAACCCCAAAATTCCTGGGAAGAATTCCTGGAATTCCCAGGAAAAATTCCTGAAGTTCTCTAGGAAAAAAATCCCCAAAATCCTGGGAAAAAAAAGGCAAAATTCCCAGGAAAAATTCCTGGAATTCTCTGGTAAAAACCCCAAAATTCCCAGGAAAAATTCCTGGAATTCTCCAGGGAAAAAAACCCAAAATTCCTGGGAAAAATTCCTGGAATTCTCTGGTAAAAACCCCAAAATTCCCAGGAAAAATTCCTGGAATTCTCCAGGGAAAAACCCCAAAATTCCCAGGAAAAATTCCTGGAGTTCTCCAGGGAAAAGCCCCAAAATTCCCAGGAAAAATTCCTGGAATTCTCTGGGAAAAACCCCAAAATTCCCAGGAAAAATTCCTGGAATTCTCTGGGAAAAAACCCCAAAATTCCTGGGAAAAATTCCTGGAATTCTGCAGGGAAAAACCCCAAAATTCCCAGGAAAAATTCCTGGAGTTCTCCAGGGAAAAGCCCCAAAATTCCCAGGAAAAATTCCTGGAATTCTCTGGGAAAAACCCCAAAATTCCCAGGAAAAATTCCTGGAATTCTCTGGGAAAAAACCCCAAAATTCCTGGGAAAAATTCCTGGAATTCTCCAGGGAAAAACCCCAAAATTCCCAGGAAAAATTCCTGGAGTTCTCCAGGGACAAAACCCCAAAATTCCCAGGAAAAATTCCTGGAATTCTCTGGGAAAAACCCCAAAATTCCTGGGAAAAATTCCTGGAATTCTCCAGGGACAAAACCCCAAAATTCCCAGGAAAAAATCCTGGAATTCTCCAGGAAAAATTCCTGAAGTTCTCTGGAAAAAAATCCCGAAATTCCTGGGAAAAAAAATGCAAAATTCCCAGGAAAAATTCCTGGAATTCTCTGGGAAAAAAAACCAAAATTCCCGGGAAAATTTCCTGGAGATCTCCAGGGAAAAACCCCAAAATTCCCAGGAAAAATTCCTGGAATTCTCCAGGGAAAGCCCCCAAAATTCCCAGGAAAAATTCCTGGAAATTCTCTGGGAAAAACCCCAAAATTCCCAGGAAAAATTCCTGGAATTCTGCAGGGAAAAAAAAAACAACAATATTCCCAGGAAAAATTCCTGGAAATTCTCTGGGAAAAACCCCGAAATTCCCAGGAAAAGTTCCTGGAATTCCCTGGGAAATAAACCCCAATATTCCTGGGAAAAAATCCTGCAATTCTTCAGGGAGAAACCGCAAAATTCCCCGGAAAAATTCCAGAAATTCCTGGGAAAAATTCCGGAAGTTCTCTGGAAAAAAATCCCAAAATTCCTGGGAAAAAAGGCAAAATTCCCAGGAAAAATTCCTGGAATTCTCCAGGGACAAAACCCCAAAATTCCCAGGAAAAATTCCTGGAATTCTCCAGGGACAAAACCCCAAAATTCCCAGGAAAAATTCCTGGAATTCTCCAGGGAAAAACACCAAAATTCCCCAGAAAAATTCATGGAATTCTGCAGGGAAAAAAAAAAACAATATTCCCAGGAAAAATTCCTGGAAATTCTCTGGGAAAAACCCCAAAATTCCCAGGAAAATTTCCTGGAATTCTCCAGGGAAAAACCCCAAAATTCCCAGGAAAAATTCCTGGAATTCTCTGGGAAATAAACCCCAAAATTCCCAGGAAAAATTCCTGGAATTCTCCAGGGAGAAACCCCAAAATTCCCAGGAAAAATTCCAGAAATTCCTGGAGAAAATTCCTGTAGTTGTCTGGAAAAAAATCCCAAAATTCCTGGGAAAAAAAGGCAAAATTCCCAGGAAAAATTCCTGGAATTCTCTGGAAAAAACCCCCAAAATTCCCAGGAAAAATTCCTGGAATTCTCCAGGAAAAATTCCTGAAGTTCTCTGGAAAAAAATCCCAAAATTCCTGGGAAAAAAAGGCAAAATTCCCAGGAAAAATTCCTGGAATTCTCCAGGGAAAAACCCCCAAAATTCCCAGGAAAAAAAGGGGGAAATTCCTGGGAAAAATTCCTGGAATTCTCCAGGAAAACCCCAAAATTCCTGGGGAAAAAAAAAATACTGGAAATTCTCTGGAAAAACCCCCAAAATTCCCAGGAAAATTTCTTGGAGTTCTACAGAAAAAAAAATTTCTGAAATTCCCAGGAAAAACAGCAAAATTCTCAGGAAAAATTCCTGGAAATCTTCAGGAAAAAAACCCCCAAAATTCCCGGGAAAAATCCTGAAGTTGTCTGGAAAAAAAAATCTGAAATTCCCAGGAAAAAATTCCCAAAATTCCTGGGAGAAACAGGGAAGTTCCCAGGAGAAATTCCTGGAATTCTCTGGGAAAAAAATCCTTTAAATTCCTGGAAAAAAAAGGGGCAAAATTTCCGGGGAAAAGGGGGATTTTTTTTCCCTGGAATTCCGTCTGACTCCCGGTGTTTCGCTGTGTCCCAGATTTTTTCCCAGGAATTCCGGAATTCCCACCCCAAAAAACCCCAAAATTTCATCCCAAAACCCCCAAAATTCCCCGATTTTTCCATGAATTTTCACCCCAAACCCCCCAAATTCCCGGATTTTTTCCAGGAATTCCCCAACTCCCATCCCCACCCCCCAGAATTCCAGGATTTCTCCGGGAATTCTGGAATTCCAACCCAAAAAACCCCAAAATTTCACCCCCAAACCCCCAAAATTCCCAGATTTTTCCAGGAATTTTCACCCCAAACCCCCAAAATTCCCGGATTTTTCCCAGAATTCCCCACTCCCACCCCCCAGAATTCCCGGATTTCTCCAGGAATTCTGGAATTCCAACCCCAAAAACCCCAAAAAATCCCAAAAGTTCATCCCAAAACCCCCAAAATTCCCGGATTTTTCCCGGAATTCCCCAACTCCCACCCCCACCCCCCAAAATTCCAGGATTTCTCCAGGAATTCTGGAATTCCACCCCCAAAAAATTCCAAAATTTCATCCCAAAATCCCCAAAATTCCCAGATTTTTCCAGGAATTCCGCAACCCCCATCCCCCAGAATTCCAGGATTTCTCCAGGAATTCTGGAATTCCAACCCCAAAAAACCCCAAAATTTCACCCCCAAACCCCCAAAATTCCCAGATTTTTCCAGGAATTTTCACCCCAAACCCCCAAAATTCCTGGATTTTCCCCGGAATTCCCCAACTCCCATCCCCACCCCCCAGAATTCCTGGATTTCTCCAGGAATTCTGAAATTCCAACCCCAAAAACCCCAAAAAAATCCCAAAATTTGATCCCAAACCCCCCAAAATTCCCGGATTTTTCCCAGAATTTTCACCCCAAACCCCCAAAATTCCCGGAATTTTTCCCGGAATTCCCCAACTGCCATCCCCACCCCCCAGAATTCCCGGATTTCTCCAGGAATTCTGGAAGTCCAACCCCAAAAACCCCAAAAAATCCCAAAAGTTCATCCCAAAACCCCCAAAATTCCCCGATTTTTCCAGAAATTTTCACCCCAAACCCCCCAAAATTCCCGGATTTTTCCTGCAATTTTCACCCCAAACCCCTAAAATTCCTGGATTTTCCCCGGAATTCCCAACCCCCACCCCCATCCCACAGAATTCCAGGATTTCTCCAGGAATTCTGGAATTCCAACCCCAAAAAATTCCAAAATTTGATCCCAAGACCGCCCAAATTCCCCGATTTTTCCCGGAATTTTCACCCCAAACCCCCAAAATTCCCGGATTTTCCCCGGAATTCCCAACCCCCACCCCCATCCCGCAGAATTCCAGGATTTCTCCAGGAATTCTGGAATACCCACCCCAAAAAACCCAAAAAACCCCAAAAATTTCATCCCCAAACCCCCAAAATTCCCCGATTTCCCCCGGAATTCCCCAACTCCCATCCCCACCCCGCAAAATTCCAGGATTTCTCCAGGAATTCTGGAATTCTAACCCAAAAAATCCCAAAATTTCATCCCCAAACCCCCAAAATTCCTGGATTTTTCCCGGAATTCCCCAACCCCCACCCCCATCCCCCAGAATTCCAGGATTTCTCCAGGAATTCTGGAATTCCAACCCCAAAAAACCCAAAAAACCCCAAAATTTCATCCCAAAACTCCCAAAATTTCCGGATTTTTCCTGGAATTCCCCACTCCCACCCCCACCCCCCAGAATTCCCAGATTTCTCCAGGAATTCTGGAATTCCAACCCAAAAAATCCCAAAATTTTCATCCCGAAACCCCCAAAATTCCCCGATTTTTCCAGGAATTTTCACCCCAAACCCCCCAAAATTCCCGGATTTTTCCAGGAATTTTCACCCCAAACCCCCCAAATTCCCGGATTTTTCCCGGAATTCCCCAACTCCCATCCCCACCCCCCAGAATTCCCCGATTTCTCCAGGAATTCTGGAATTCCAACCCCAAAAACCCCAAAAAATCCCAAAATTTGATCCCAAAACCCCCAAAATTCCCAGATTTTTCCAGGAATTTCCACCCCAAACCCCCAAAATTCCCGGATTTTCCCAGGAATTTTCACCCCAAACCCCCCAAAATTCCCGGATTTTTCCTGGAATTCCCAACTCCCATCCCCACCCCCCAGAATTCCCGGATTTCTCCAGGAATTCTGCAATTCCAACCCCAAAAAATCCCAAAATTTCATCCCAAAACCCCCCAAATTCCCCGATTTTTCCCGCAATTTTCACCCCAAACCCCCCAAATTCCCGGATTTCCCCCGGAATTCCCACCCCCAGGCCCAGAATTCCCGGATTTCTCCCGGAATTCCGTCTGACTCGCGGTGTTTCCGTGTCCCAGGGGGTTGGGATCCTCCCCGGGCGCTGCCGGAGCTGCTCAGGAGCCGCTCCCTGCCCCGCGCCCTGCGCCGGATCCTGGAACTCCCACCCGGAACCGGCTGAAAATCTGGGATTTGGGGGGAAATCTGGGAATTCCGGGCTGGGATTCCGGGATTTGGGATTCTGGGGGATCAGAATTCCCGGGAAATCCCGGAATTCCCACCCGGAAGGGGCTGAGAGAACCCGGGATGTGGGGGAAATCTGGGAATTCCGGGCTGGGATTCTAGGATTTGGGGGTTTGGGGATTGGGATTGTGGGAAAAATCTGGGAATTCTGGGCTGGGATTCCGGGATTTGGGATTCGGGGGGTCAGAATTCCCGGGAAATCCTGCAGCTCCCACCCGCAACGGGCTGAGAATCCGGGAGAAAATCTGGGAATTCTGGGCTGGGATTTGGGATTTGGGGGTTTGGGGATTGAAATTTGGGAATTCCTGGGGAAAATCTGGGATTTTTGGGGTCAAACTTTGGGATTTGGGCGGTTCGGGATTCTGGGAAAATCTGGGAATTTTGGGAGTTTGGGGGATCAAACTTTGGGATTTGGGAGTTTCAGGGTCAGAATTCCTGGAGAATTCTGGGAATTTTGGGGATGAAGCTTTGGGATTTGGGGATTTTGGGATCAGATTTCTGGAATTCCAGAGAAAGAAACTGGCAGAAATTTTTGGGATGAAAGCTCTGGAATTCCTGAAAAATTTGGGGTCAAACTTTGGGATTTTGGGCGGTTTGGGATTGGGATTCTGGGGAAATCCGGGAATTTTGGGGGTTTTGGGATTGCAGTTCTGGGAAAATCCGGGAATTTTGGGGTTTTCTGGGATGAAATATTCCCAAATCCAGGAAAAATCTGGGAATTTTGGGGTGAAACTTTTGGATTTTGGGGGTTTTGAGGATTGAAATTTGGGAATTCCTGCAGAAAACCTGGGAATTTTGGGGTCAAACTTTGGGATTTGGGAGTTTTGGGATTTGGGATTCTGGGGGATCAGAATTCCCGGGAATTCCTGGAATTCCCACCCGCAACGGGCTGAGAACCCGGGATGTGGGGGAAATCTGGGAATTCTGGGCTGGGATTTGGGGATTCTGGGGGTTTGGGGATTGGGATTGTGGGAAAAATCTGGGAATTCTGGGGGTTTTTGGGATCAAACTTTGGGATTTTGGGCAGTTTGGGATTGGGATTCTTGGAAATCTGGGGATTTTGGGGCTGAAAACCCGGGATGTGGGGGAAATCTTGGAATTCTGGGCTGGGATTCCGGGATTTGGGGGTTTGGGGGATCAGAATTCCCGGGAAATCCTGGAATTCCCACCTGGAACGGGCTGAGAGAACCTAGGATTTGGGGGAGATCTGGGAATTCTGGGCTGGGATTCCGGGATTTGGGGGTTTCAGGATTGCGATTCTGGGAAATTCTGGGAATTCTGGGGTTTTTTGGAATGAAAAATTTGGGATTTAGGCATTTTGGGATTGGGATTCTGGGAAATCTGGGGATTTTGGGGCTGAAAACCCGGGATGTGGGGGAAATCTGGGAATTCCGGGCTGGGATTCCGGGATTTGGGGATTCGGGGGGATCAGAATTCCCGGGAAATCCTGGAATTCCCACCCAGAAGGGGCTGAGAGAACCTGGGATGTGGGGGAAATCTGGGAATTCCGGGCTGGGATTCCAGGATTTGGGGGTTTGGGGATTGGGATTGTGGGAAAAATCTGGGAATTCTGGGCTGGGATTCCGGGATTTGGGATTCGGGGGGTCAGAATTCCCGGGAAATCCTGCAGCTCCCACCCGCAACGGGCTGAGAATCCGGGAGAAAATCTGGGAATTCTGGGCTGGGATTCCAGGATTTGGGGGTTTGGGGATTGGGATTTGGGAATTCCTGGGGACAATCCAGGAATTTTGGGGTTAAACTTTGGGATTTGGGATCAGAATTCCCGGGAAATGCTGGAATTCCCACCCGGAACGGGCTGAGAACCTGGGATGTGGGGGAAATCTGGGAATTCTGGGCTGGGGTTTTGGGATTTGGGGGTTTGGGGATTGGGATTGTGGGAAAAATCTGGGAATTCTGGGGTTTTTTGGGACGAAGATTCGGGAATTCCTGGTAAAAATTCTGGGAATTTTGGGGTCAAACTTTGGGATTTGGGATTCTGGGGGATCAGAATTCCTGGAAAATGCTGGAATTCCTAAAGGAAACGGGGTGAACATGGCGGGAATTGGGGATTTGGGGGAAAATCTGGGAATTCTGGGCATGGGATTTTGGGATTTGGGGGTTTCAGGATTGGGATTCTGGGAAATTCTGGGAATTCTGGGGTTTTTTGGGATGAAAAATTTGGGATTCCTGGAAAATTCTGGGGATTTTCGAGTCAAACTTTGGGATTTGGGCATTTTGGGATTTGGGTTCCAGGAAAATTCCGGGAATTTGGGGTGAAAATTTGGGATTTGGGATCAGAATTCCTGGGAAATCCTGGAATTCCCACCAGGAACGGGCTGAAAATCTGGGATTTGTGGGAAATCTGGGAATTCTGGAATGGAATTTTGGGATTTGGGGGTTTTGGGATTGGGATTGTGGGAAAAATCTGGGAATTCTTGGGGTTTTTGGGATGAAATATTCCCAAATCCAGGAAAATTCAGGGAATTTTTGGGACCAAGTTTTGGGATTTTGGGGTTTCTGGGATTTGGGATTCTGGGAAAATCTGGGAATTTTTTGGGTTTTGGGGATCAGGGTTTGGGATTTGGGAGTTTCAGGGTCAGAATTCCTGGAAAATTTTGGGGTTTCTTGGGATAAAATATTCCCAAATCCAGGAAAATCTAGGAATTTCGGGGTCAAACTTTGGGATTTGGGGATTTTGGGATGGAAAATCTGGGAATTTTGGGGTCAAACTTTGGGATTTGGGGGGGATCAAAATTTGGGAATTCCTGGGAAAAAAACTGGGAATTTTTGGGGATGAAATGTGGGAATTTGGGGCTGAAAGTTTTCAATAAAAAAATGGGAATAAAAAAATTTCCAAACTTCCTCCGTGTCCTTTGCTTCTGGAATATTAATTATCGATTATTGATTAGTGATTATCGATCATCAATTATTGATTGATGAGCTCGGGGTGGGGTTTGGGGATTTTTTTTGGGATTTGGGAATTCTGTTGAGATTTTTTGGGGATTTTTTGGTGCCCTTTGGGATCGACTTTTCGTCGGGATTTGCGGGATTTTCTCTTGGGATTTGTGGGATTTTTTTGGGCGGGATTTGGGATTTTTTTTTTGCAGGATTTGGGGTTTTTTTGTGGAATTCGGGATTTTTTGCAAGATTTGGGATTTATTTTGAGGGATTTTCGGGATTTTCTGTTGGGATTTTGGGGTTTTTTTGGTGGATTTGGGGTTTTTTGGTGAATTTTGGGGTATTTTTGTGGGATTTGTGGATTTTTTTTTCCCAGGATTTGCCTTTTTTTGGTGCCATTTGGGATCGATTTTCTGGGATTTGGGGTTTTTGGGGAGGGGATTTTTTTGTGGGGAATTTTTTGGGGTTTTTTTGTGGAATTTGGGGGTTTTGGGTGGGATTTGGGATTGGTTTTTTTCAGGATGTGGGGGTTTTTTGGGATTTGTTTTCTGGGATTTATTTTGTGGGATTTTTGGGATGTTGCAAAGGGATTTTGGGGATTTTTTGGGGTGGAATTTGGGATTTTTATTTTGTGTGATTTGGGGTTTTTTTGGGGCGGGAGATTTGAGATTATTTGGCAAAATTTGGGATTTTTTGGTGGGATTTGGGAAATTTTTTGCTGAGACTTCGGGATTTTTTTTGGGGTGGGATTTGGGGGTTTTTGTGGGATTTGGGATTTTTGGTTGAAATCTGGGATTTTTCTTGTGGGAATTTTGGCATTTTTGGGTGGGATTTGGGAATTTTTTAGTGGGAATTTTGGGGGGAATTTTGGTTTTTTTGGGGGGGAATTTTGGGGTTATTTTGGGAGAATTTTGGAATTTTTTTGGTGAGAATTTTGGGATTATCTTTTGTGGGATTTTGGCTTATTTTTGTGGAATTTTGGGAATTTTTTGTGGGATTTTTGGGTTTTCTTTCTTGTGGGAATTTTGGGACTTTTTGGTGAGAATTTTGGGATTTTTTTGTGGGATTTTGGCCTTTTTTTGGTGGAATTTGGGATTTCTTGGGGGGGATTTCAGATTTTATGTGGGAATTTTGGAATTTTTTGGTGGGAATTTGGGATTTTTGTGGGAATTTAGGGATTTTTCTGGTGGGATTTGGGATTTTTTAATTTGGGATTTATTTTGTGGGGATTTGGGATTTTTTGCTGAGATTTTTGGGATTTTTTTGGTGCCATTTGGGATTGAGTTCTGGATTTGGGATTTCTTTGGTGGAATTTGGGATTTTTTTGGGAATTTTTTGGGGGGAATTTTGGGGATTTTCGATGGGATCTGGGATGGATTTTTTGACATTTTTTGGGATTTATTTTGTGGGATTTTTGGGATTTATCTCTGTGGGTTTTTTGTTGGGATTTGGGATTTTTTTTGGGTGGGATTTGGGATTTTTTTAATTGATTTTCTGGGAATTTTGGGAAGAATCCCCGCCCCTAAAGGGGCGGAGCCGCCGTTCCTGGTGAGATTTGGATCCCACGGGGTTTGGGGGATTTCTGGGAATGTTGGGAATGTTGGGAATGTTTGGGAGTGTTGGGATCCCAGGATGATCCCAGGGTTTGTCATTCCCAGGTTTGTGGGGTCGGGAGTGGCCGGGCTGGGGATCCCTGCCTCAGTTTCCCTCCGGAATTCCGGGGGCTCCGTCCCCGTTTCAGGGCCCATTCCCGATGATCCCAACCCCATTCCCCATTATCCCAATCCCAATCCTGATTATCCCATTCCCCATTATCCCAACCCCAATCCCCATTATCCCATTCCCGATGATCCCAACCCCATTCCCTAAATCCCAGTCCCAATCCCGATTATCCCATTCCCGATGATCCCAACCCCATTCCTGATTATCCCAATCCCAATCCCGATATCCCAATCCCAGTTTACCCCAATCCCATTCCCAGTTCCCAATCCCATTCCCTAAATCCCAATCCCATTCCTGATTATCCCAATCCCATTCCCAGTTCCCAATCCCATTCCCAGTGCCAATCCCATTCCCTAAATCCCAATCCCAATCCCGATATCCCATTCCTGATTATCCCAACCCCATTCCCGATTATCCCAACCCCATTCCTGATTATCCCAACCCCATTCCCAGTTTACCCCAATCCCATTCCCAGTTCCCAATCCCATTCCCTAAATCCCAATCCCATTCCTGATTATCCCAATCCCATTCCCAGTTCCCAATCCCATTCCCAGTGCCAATCCCATTCCCTAAATCCCAATCCCAATCCCGATTATCCCATTCCTGATTATCCCAACCCCATTCCCGATTATCCCAACCCCATTCCCGATTATCCCAATCCCATTCCCTAAATCCCAACCCCATTCCCAGTTCCCAATCCCATTCCCAGTTCCCAATCCCATTCCCTAAATCCCAACCCCATTCCTGATTGTCCCAATCCCATTCCCAGTTTCTGTCCCTGATATTCTGGCCCCATTCCCAGTTTATCCCAATCCCATTCCCAGTTTCCATTTCCAAACTCCCGGCCCCATTCCCGATATCCCAACCCCATTCCTGATTATCCCAGTTCCCATTCCCAGTATTCCCAGCCCCACTCCTGGTCCCCATTCCCAGTTCCCGGTTATCCCAACCCCATTCCTGGTTCCTATTCCCCATATCCCAGCCCCATTCCCAGTTCCCATTCCCGATATCCCAGTTCCCATTCCCGATATCCCGACCCCATTCCTGATCATCCCAACCCCATTCCCGACATCCCCTTCCCAATATCCCGATATCCCGTTCCAGGTTCCCATTCCCAATCCCCCAACCCCATTCCCGATTATCCCAACCCCATTCCCGATTATCCCAACCCCATTCCCCATTTCCCAACCCCATTCCTGAGATCCCAGTTATCCCAATCCCAGGTTCCAATTCCCAATATCCCAACCCCATTCCCAGTATCCCGGCCCCATTCCCAGTTCCCATTCCTGATTTCCCAGCCCCATTCCCAGTTCCCATTCCCAGTTGTCCCAATTGTCCCAGTCCTGGCTCCCGATCCCATTCCCAATATCCCATTCCCCTTCCCAACCCCATTCCCGAATATCCCACCCCTACTCTCGATTATTCCAACCCCATTCCTGGCCCCATTCCCAGTTCCCAATCCCATTCCCAATTATCCCTATCCCATTCCCAGTTCCCAATCCCATTCCCATTCCTGATTATCCCAATTCCCATTCCCCATTTCCCAACCCCATTCTCGAGATCCCATTCCCAATATCCCAATCCCATTCCAGGTTCCAATTCCCAACCCCCAGCCCCATTCCCGGTTCCCCATCCCATTCCTGATTATCCCAACCCCATTCCTGAGATCCCAGTTCCCAATCCCATTCCCGGTTCCCAATCCCATTCCCAGTTCCCATTCCCATTCCTGGTTCCGATCCTGTTCCCATTCCCATTCCCGGTTCCCATTCCCAATATCCCGATCCCATTCCCAATCATCCCTTGATCCCATTCCCGGTGACCCCATTCCCATTCCCATTTATCCCAGTTTCCCATCCCGATCCATTCCCGTTTATCCCGATCCATTCCTGGTTTTCCATCCCGATCCCATTCCCGGTGATCCCATTCCCGGTTTCGCATTCCCGGCTTTCCCATTCCCAGATTTCCATCTCCCATTCCTGGTGTTCCCGCTGTTCCCGTTGCCGGTTTTCCCATTCCCAGTTTTCCCCATTCCCGTTTTTTTCCTGTTCCCATTCCCGGTTTTTCCTCCATTCCCATTCCCGTTTTTTCCCGTTCCCGGTTTTCCCCATTCCCAGTTTTCCCCCATTCCCGTTCCTGGTTTTCCTCATTCCCAGTTTTTCCCCATTCCCAGTTTTTCCCTGTTCCCGGTTTTCCCCATTCCCGTTCCCATTCCCATTCCCGGTTTTCCCTCTATTCCCCATTCCTGGTTTTTTCCCGTTCCCGTTCGCCTTCCTGGTTTTCCCCAATTCCAGTTTTCCTGTTCCCGTTCCTGGTTTTCCCCAATCCCGGTTTTCCCCAATCCCGGTTTTCCCCATTCCCGGTTCTCCCCATTTCCCATTTCCCCATTCCCGGTTTTCCCCGTTCCCGTTCCTGGTTTTTCCCCATTCCCGTTCCCGTTCCCGGTTTTCCCCATTCCCGGTTTTCCCCAATCCCGTTTTTTTCCCGTTCCCGGTTTTTCCCATTCCTGGTTTTCCCCATTCCCGGTTCTCCCCAATTCCCATTTTCCCGTTCCCGGTTTTCCCCATTCCCGTTTTTTCCCCATTCCCGGTTTTTCCCGTTCCCGGTTTTTCCCCATTCCCGGTTTTCCCCATTCCCGGTTTTTCCCCATTCCCGTTTTTTCCCCATTCCCGGTTTGTTCCCGTTCCCGGTTTTCCCCGTTCCCGTTTTTTCCCCATTCCCGGTTTTTCCCGTTCCCGGTTTCCCCATTCCCGGTTTGTTCCCGTTCCCGTTTTTTCCCCGTTCCCGGTTTGTTCCCGTTCCCGTTTTTTCCCCATTCCCGGTTTTTCCCGTTCCCGGTTTTCCCCGCCGCGGGCGGAGCCGCTCCCGCTCCCGCCCCCGGGGCCGCCCCCGCCGCCGGCTCCGCTCCCGCCGCAGCGCCATGTACGGTACGGAGGGAACCGGGACAAAAACCCGGGATAACACCGGGATTACACCGGGATAACACCGGGGCAGAACCGGGATAACACCGGGCCAGAGCCGGGCCAGAGCCGGGAGAGCGGGGACGGGGGCGGGAACTGCGGGAACGCGGCCCCGGCCCCGCCCCGGCCCCGCCGCCGCCGGAGCATCCCCGGGAAGGGACCCCAAAAAACATCCCCGGGAGGGACCCCGAAATCCCCGGGAGGGACCCCAAAATCCCGGGGAGGGACCCCAAAATCCCCGGGAGGGACCCCAAAAAACATCCCCGGGAGGGACCCCAAAACCCCCGGGAGGGACCCCAAAATCCCCGGGAGGGACCCCAAAACCCCCGGGAGGGACCCCAAAATCCCCGGGAGGGACCCCAAAACCCCCGGGAGGGACCCCAAAACCCCCGGGAGGGACCCCAAAATCCCCGGGAGGGACCCCAAAATCCCCGGGAGGGACTCCGAAACCACCGGGGGGGACCCCAAAAAACATCCCCGGGAGGGACCCCAAAATCCCCGGGAGGGACCCCAAACATCCCCGGGAGGGACCCCAAAAAACATCCCCGGGAGGGACCCCAAAATCCCCGGGAGGGACCCCAAACATCACCGGGAACCCCGAAATCCCGGGGAGGGACCCCAAAATCCCCGAGAAACCCCAAAATTGATGGGGTGGGAGCTGTCTGGGAACCCCAAAATCCCCGGGAGGGACCCCAAAACCGTAGAAAATTACCAAAATCTCCGGGAGGGACCCGAAACCACCGGGGGGGGGGACCCCAAAATCCCCGGGAGGGACCCCAAAATCCCAGAGAAACCCCAAAATCCCAGAGAAACCCCAAAACCTCCAAGAATTCCCAAAATCCCCGGAAGGATCCCAAAATCACCGGGAGGGACCCCAAAATCCCCGAGAAACCCCAAAAGTGATGGGGTGGGAGCGGTCTGGGAACCCCAAAATCCCTGGGAAACCCCAAAAACCCCGGGAGGGACCCCAAAACCTCTGAGAATTCCCAAAATCCCCGGGAGGGACCCGAAACCACCGGGGGGGACCCCAAAATCCCCGGGAGGGACCCGAACACCCCCGGGAGGGACCCCGAAATCCCCGAGAAACCCCAAAATTTGTGGGGTGGGACCTGAAATCCCTGAAAAACCCCAAAATTTGTGGGGTGGGATCGGTCTGGGACCCCCAAAACCTGTGGGGAACCCCAAAATTTATGGGATGGGAGCGGTTTGGGGACCCCAAAATCTCCAGGAAACCCCAAAATCTGCGGGAGGGACCCCAAAATTTATGGGGTGAGGCTGGTTCGGGGTCTGGGAACCCCAAATTCTTGGGGTTTTGGGGGGGTTTTGGGGTGGATTCTTGGGGCTTTGGGGCCAAACTTGGGGATTTTGGGGCGAAATTTGGGGTTTTGGGGCTGAACTTTGGGGGTTTTGGGGCTGCATTTTGGGATTTTGGGGCCGAATTTTGGGGGTTTTGGGGCCGAATTTTGGAGTTTTGGGGCTGAATTTTGGGGGTTTTGGGGCCAAATTTGGGGATTTTGGGGCCAAATTTGGGGATTTTGGGACCAAATTCCAGGATTTTAGAGCTGAATCCCAGAATTTTATGGCCCGATACTCGGATTTTGGGGTGAATTCCGGGGGTTTTGGGGCCGAGATTTGGGGTTTTGGGGCTGAATTTGGGGATTTTGGGGCCGAATTTGGGGGTTTTGGTGTCAGACCTGAGGATTTTGGGGCCAATTTCCAGGATTTTGGGGTCGAATTTTGAGATTTTGGGGCCAAATTCCAGAGTTCTGGAGCTGAATTCCAGGATTTTATCACCCAATCCTGGGATTTTGGGGTGGAATCTGGAGATTTTGGGGTGAAATCCCGGGATTTTGGGGTTGAATCCCAGGAACTCGGGCCCAAATTTGGGGATTTTGGGGCTGAATTTGGGGATTTGGGGTTGAATCGCAGGAATTTGGGACTTAATTCCAGAATTTTGGGGCTGAATTTGGGGATTTTGATGCCGAATTTGCGGATTTTGGGGCTGATTCTGGGGGTTTTGGGGCCGAATTTGGGGATTTTGGGGTCAAATCCCAGGAATATGGGGCCAAATTTGGGGATTTTGGGGCCGAATCTGGAGGTTTTGGGGTCAAATCTGGAGATTTTTGGAGCTGAATCCCAGGATTTTGGGGCTAAATCCGGAGATTTTGGGGTCTGAGCCAGGATTTTACACTCAAATCCGAGACTTTGGGGGCAAATTTGGGGATTTTGGGGTCGAATTTGGGGATTTTGGGGTCGGATCCCAGGAATTTGGGGCCAAATCCCAAATTTTAGGGCTGAATTTGGGGATTTTGGGACCCAATCTGGGGATTTGGGGGTTGAATCCTAGGATTTTGGGGCCAAATTCCAGGATTTTGGGGCCGAATCCAGGAAATTTGGGGCCAAATTCCAGGATTTTGGGGCTAAATTCTGGGGGTTCGGGACTGAATTTCTGGATCTTGGGGCCGATTCTGGGATTTTGGGGCTGAATTTTGGGATTTTGAGCCCGAACTCGTGGATTTTGGGGCTGAATTTTGGGATTTTGGGCCCAAACTTGTGGATTTTGGGGCTGAATTTTGGGATTTTGGGCCCGAACTTGTGGATTTTGGGGCTGAATTTTGGGATTTTGGGCCCAAACTTGTGGATTTTGGGGCTGAATTTTGGGATTTTGGGCCCAAACTTGTGGATTTTGGGGCTGAATTTTGGGATTTTGGGCCTGAACTTGTGGATTTTGGGGCCCATTCTGGGATTTTGGGCCCAAACTTGTGGATTTTGGGGCCGATTCTGTGGGTTTGGGGCCAAACTCGTGGATTTTGGAGCTGAATTTGAGGATTTTGGGGCCAATTCCAGGGATTTTGGGGCCGTCCCTAAGGAGGAGCAGCTGGAGCAGCAGCTGGCGCCCTCCCCCTCCCCCACCCCCCCCTTTTTGGGATTAAGGGGATTTGGGGGATTTTGGGATTTGGGGATTTTGGGAATCCCCGGCGACCTCGGCAATCCCCGACGTCCTTCCCGGCCCTGCCGAGCCGCCCAGGGAAGGAGCCAGACCCCAAACCCCAGACCCCAAACCCCAGACAGGACCAGACCCCAGACCCCAAACTCTGAACCCCAAACCCCAAACCCCAAATCCCAAACCCCAAACCCCAGACCCCAAACCCTGAACCCCAAATCCCAAACCCCAGACCCCAAACCCTGAACCCTAAATCCCAAATCCCAAACCCCAGATGGACCCAGACCCCAAACCCCAGACCCCAAACCCTGAACCCCAAATCCTGAGGCCCAGATCCTGAACCCCAAACCCCAAACCCTGAACCCCAAAGAGGCCCAGATCCCGAACCCTGAACCCCAAATCCTGAATTCCAAACCCCAAACCCTGAACCCCAAATCCTGAATCCTGAATCCCAACCAGGCCCAGATCCCAATTCCTGAATTCCAAACCCCAAATCCTAAAGCTCAGATCCTGAGCCCCAAAGAGGCCCAGATCCCAAATCCTGAGCCCCAAGTCCTGAATCCCAAACCCCAAATCCTGAGCCCCAAGTCCTGAATCCCAAACCCCAAATCCTGAGCCCCAAATCCTGAATCCTGAATTCCAAACCCCAAATCCTGAGCCCCAAATCCTGAATCCCAAATCCTGAATCCTGAAACCCCAAACAGGCCCAGACCCCAAACCCTGAACCCCAAACCCAAATCCCAGATCCTGAGCCCCAAATCCTGAATCCCAGATCCCAAACCCCAGACCCCAAACAGGCCCAGACCCCAAACCCTGAACCCTAAACCCCAAATCCCAAACCCTGAATCCCAAACCCTGAATCCCAAACGGGCCCAGACCCCAAATCCTGAACCCCAAATCCTGAATCCCAGATCCCAAACCCCAGACCCCAAACAGGCCCAGACCCCAAACCCTGAACCCTAAACCCCAAATCCCAAACCCTGAATCCCAAACCCTGAATCCCAAACGGGCCCAGACCCCAAATCCTGAATCCCAAATCCTGAATCCCAGATCCCAAACCCCAAACCCCAAATCCCAAATCCCAAACCCCAGATCTTGAATCCCAGATCCCAAACCCTGAACCCCAAATCCTGAACCTCAGCTCCTGAACCCCAAATTCCAAATCCTGAATCCCAAATCCCAAATGGGCCCAGACCCCAAACCCTGAATCCTGAACCCCAAAGCCCAAACCCTGAACCCCAAACCCCAAACCCCAAATCCTGAACCCCAAACCCCAAACCCTGAACCCCAAACCTCAAACTCTGACCTGATTTTTCCCCCAATTTCCCCCATTATTTTCCCCCAATTTTTCACTTTTTCCCCCCAATTTTCCCCCCAATTTTTCCCCAATTTTCCCCCGATATTTCCCCAATTTTTCCCCAATTTCCCCCGATATTCCCCCGATATTTCCCCGATATTCCCCCAATTTCCCCCAATATTTCCCTGATATTTTCCCCAATATTCCCCCAATTTCCCTCGATATTTCTCCCGATATTTCCCCATTTTCCCCCAAATTTCCCCTGATATTTTCCCCGATATTTCCCCAATTTTCCCCCGATATTTCCCCGATATTCCCCTGATATTCCCCCATTTTTCCCCAATTTTCCCCCGATATTTCCCCAAATTTCCCCCGATATTTCCCAATTTTCCCCCCGATATTTTCCCCAATTTTCCCCCCATATTACCCCTGTTTTCCCCCGATATTTCCCCCGTTTTCCCTGATATTCCCCCAAATTTCCCCCAATATTTTCCCCAATTTTCCCTGATATTTTCCCCAATTTTCCCCAATATTCCCCCGCCATTCCCCGACCTTCCCCTCACGGTCGGTGTCCCCGGGCGGTTCCCGAGTGTCCCCGCTGTCCCCAGGGCTGTGCGGCTGCTGCGGAGCGCTGCGGCCCCGCTACAAACGCCTCGTGGACAACATCTACCCCGAGGACCCCGAGGTGGGAATTTATGGGGGATTTATGGGGGGTTTTTGGGGTTGTTTTGGGGGTTTTGGGGGTTTTTTGGGGTTTTTGGGGTTTGGGATTTGGGGTTTGGGGTTTGGGGTTTGGGGTGTTTGGGGTTTGGGATTCAAGGTTGGCACTTCGGGGGTTTTGGGGTTTTTGGGATGGATGGACAACATCTACCCCGAGGACCCCGAGGTGCCGAGTTACGGGGCGTTTTTGGGGTTGTTTTGGGGTTTTTTGGGGGGTTTTTGGGGTTTTTGGGGTTTTTGGGATTTGGGGTATGGAGTTTGGGGTTTGGGGTCTTTGGGGTTTGGGATTCAAGGTTGGCACTTCGGGGATTTTGGGGTTTTTGGGATGGATGGACAACATCTACCCCGAGGACCCCGAGGTGCGGAGTTATGGGGGATTTAATGGGGTTGTTTTGGGGGTTTTTTTTGGGTTTTTGGGGTTTTTGGGGTTTTGGGGATTTGGGGTTTTGGATATGGGGTTTGGGGTTTGGGGTTTTTGGGATTTGGGATTCAAGGTTGGCACTTTGGGGATTTTGGGGTTTGGGGATACATGGACATCATCCACCCCGAGGACCCCGAGGTGGGAATTTATGGGGGATTTAATGGGGTTTTTTGGGGTTTTTGGGATTTGGGGTTTTGGATATGGGGTTTTTGGGGTTTGGGGTGTTTGGGATTTGGGATTCAAGGTTGGCACCTCAGGGATTTTGGGATTTTGGGATGGATGGACAACATCTACCCCGAGGACCCTGAGGAGGGAACTCCATGAGGGTTTTGGGGTTTTTTTGGGGTTTTTGGGATTTGGGGTTTTTGGGGTTTGGGGTTTAGGGATTTGGGAATTTTTGGTTTTGGGGTTTGGGGATTTGGGGATGGATGGACAACATCTACCCCAAGGATCCTGAGGTGGGAATTCCATGGGGGATTTGGGGGATTTTTTGGGGTTTTGAGGATTTTCGAGGTTTGGGGAATTTGGGGTTTTTCGGGTTTTCGGATTTGGGGAATTTGGGATTTGGGTTTTGGGGAATTTGGGATTTGGGGATTTGGAGGTTTGGGATTTGGGATTTCTGGGGTTTGGGATTGGATGGACAACGTCTACCCAGAGGACCCCGAGGTGATTCCCAGGATTTGGGGTTTGAGTTTTTTGGGTTTTTTGGGATTTGGGATTTTGGGGTTTGGGAATTTGGGGTTGGGGGTTTGAGATTCGGGGTCTGGAATTTGGGGATTGGGAATTGGGGTCAGGGGATTTGAGGATTTGGGGAAATTCCAAAGTTGGGGAAAGTTTGGGAATTCCTGGGATTTTCTGTTGGGAATTTTGGAACTTGGGGTTTGAAGTTCAGAATTTGAGATTTGGGATCCTGGAATTCAGGACATCGTTATTCCCGTCGTTCCTGCTGTCAGTCCTGTTGTTGTTCCCGTTATTCCCATCGTTATTCCCTTCTTCATTCCCATTTTCCCAGGAGGGACTGGTGAAGTCCAACATGGAGAAGCTGTGCTCCCATCCCCGTTATTCCCAGTTCCATCCCCGTTATTCCCGTTATTCCCGTTTTTCCAGGAGGGACTGGTGAAGTCCAATATGGAGAAGCTGTGCTCCCATCCCCGTTATTCCCAGTTCCATCCCCGTTATTCCCAGTTCCATCCCCGTTATTCCCAGTTCCATCCCCGTTATTCCCAGTTCCATCCCCGTTATTCCCGTTATTCCAGGAGGGACTGGTGAAGTCCAACATGGAGAAGCTGTGCTCCCATCCCCGTTATTCCCAGTTCCATCCCCGTTATTCCCGTTTTTCCAGGAGGGACTGGTGAAGTCCAACATGGAGAAGCCGTGCTCCCATCCCCGTTATTCCCAGTTCCATCCCCGTTATTCCCGTTTTTCCAGGAGGGACTGGTGAAGTCCAACATGGAGAAGCTGTGCTCCCATCCCCGTTATTCCCAGTTCCATCCCCGTTATTCCCGTTTTTCCAGGAGGGACTGGTGAAGTCCAACATGGAGAAGCTGTGCTCCCATCCCCGTTATTCCCAGTTCCATCCCCGTTATTCCTGTTATTCCCGTTATTCCAGGAGGGACTGGTGAAGTCCAACATGGAGAAGCTGTGCTCCCATCCCCGTTATTCCCAGTTCCATCCCCGTTATTCCCGTTTTTCCAGGAGGGACTGGTGAAGTCCAACATGGAGAAGCTGTGCTCCCATCCCCGTTATTCCCAGTTCCATCCCCGTTATTCCCATTTTTCCAGGAGGGACTGGTGAAGTCCAACATGGAGAAGCTGTGCTCCCATCCCCGTTATTCCCAGTTCCATCCCCGTTATTCCCATTTTTCCAGGAGGGACTGGTGAAGTCCAACATGGAGAAGCTGTGCTCCCATCCCCGTTATTCCCAGTTCCATTCCCATTATTCCCATTTTTCCAGGAGGGACAGGTGAAGTCCAACATGGAGAAGCTGTGCTCCCATCCCCGTTATTCCCAGTTCCATCCCCGTTATTCCCGTTATTCCAGGAGGGACTGGTGAAGTCCAACATGGAGAAGCTGTGCTCCCATCCCCGTTATTCCCAGTTCCATTCCCGTTATTCCCGTTATTCCAGGAGGGACTGGTGAAGTCCAACATGGAGAAGCTGTGCTCCCATCCCCGTTATTCCCAGTTCCATCCCCGTTATTCCCATTTTTCCAGGAGGGACTGGTGAAGTCCAACATGGAGAAGCCGTGCTCCCATCCCTGTTATTCCCAGTTCCATCCCCGTTATTCCCATTCCAGGAGGGACTGGTGAAGTCCAACATGGAGAAGCTGTGCTCCCATCCCCGTTATTCCCAGTTCCATCCCCGTTATTCCCATTTTTCCAGGAGGGACTGGTGAAGTCCAACATGGAGAAGCTGTGCTCCCATCCCCGTTATTCCCAGTTCCATCCCCGTTATTCCCATTTTTCCAGGAGGGACTGGTGAAGTCCAACATGGAGAAGCTGTGCTCCCATCCCCGTTATTCCCAGTTCCATCCCCGTTATTCCCGTTTTTCCAGGAGGGACTGGTGAAGTCCAACATGGAGAAGCTGTGCTCCCATCCCCATTATTCCCAGTTCCATCCCCGTTATTCCCGTTTTTCCAGGAGGGACTGGTGAAGTCCAACATGGAGAAGCTGTGCTCCCATCCCCGTTATTCCCAGTTCCATCCCCGTTATTCCTGTTATTCCCGTTATTCCAGGAGGGACTGGTGAAGTCCAACATGGAGAAGCTGTGCTCCCATCCCCGTTATTCCCAGTTCCATCCCCGTTATTCCCGTTTTTCCAGGAGGGACTGGTGAAGTCCAACATGGAGAAGCTGTGCTCCCATCCCCGTTATTCCCAGTTCCATCCCCGTTATTCCCATTTTTCCAGGAGGGACTGGTGAAGTCCAACATGGAGAAGCTGTGCTCCCATCCCCGTTATTCCCAGTTCCATCCCCGTTATTCCCATTTTTCCAGGAGGGACTGGTGAAGTCCAACATGGAGAAGCTGTGCTCCCATCCCCGTTATTCCCAGTTCCATTCCCATTATTCCCATTTTTCCAGGAGGGACAGGTGAAGTCCAACATGGAGAAGCTGTGCTCCCATCCCCGTTATTCCCAGTTCCATCCCCGTTATTCCCGTTATTCCAGGAGGGACTGGTGAAGTCCAACATGGAGAAGCTGTGCTCCCATCCCCGTTATTCCCAGTTCCATCCCCGTTATTCCCATTTTTCCAGGAGGGACTGGTGAAGTCCAACATGGAGAAGCTGTGCTCCCATCCCCGTTATTCCCAGTTCCATCCCTGTTATTCCCATATTTCCCATTCCAGGAGGGACTGGTGAAGTCCAACATGGAGAAGCTGTGCTCCCATCCCCGTTATTCCCAGTTCCATCCCCGTTATTCCCGTTATTCCAGGAGGGACTGGTGAAGTCCAACATGGAGAAGCTGTGCTCCCATCCCCGTTATTCCCAGTTCCATCCCCCGTTATTCCCATTCCAGGAGGGACTGGTGAAGTCCAACATGCAGAAGCTGTGCTCCCATCCCTGTTATTCCCAGTTCCATCCCCGTTATTCCCGTTTTTTCCAGGAGGGACTGGTGAAGTCCAACATGGAGAAGCTGTGCTCCCATCCCCGTTATTCCCAGTTCCATCCCCGTTATTCCCGTTATTCCAGGAGGGACTGGTGAAGTCCAACATGGAGAAGCTGTGCTCCCATCCCCGTTATTCCCAGTTCCATCCCCGTTATTCCCGTTTTTCCAGGAGGGACTGGTGAAGTCCAACATGGAGAAGCTGTGCTCCCATCCCCGTTATTCCCAGTTCCATCCCTGTTATTCCCATATTTCCCATTCCAGGAGGGACTGGTGAAGTCCAACATGGAGAAGCTGTGCTCCCATCCCCGTTATTCCCAGTTCCATCCCCGTTATTCCCATTTTTCCAGGAGGGACTGGTGAAGTCCAACATGCAGAAGCTGTGCTCCCATCCCCGTTATTCCCAGTTCCATCCCCGTTATTCCCGTTATTCCAGGAGGGACTGGTGAAGTCCAACATGGAGAAGCTGTGCTCCCATCCCCGTTATTCCCAGTTCCATCCCCGTTATTCCCGTTATTCCAGGAGGGACTGGTGAAGTCCAACATGGAGAAGCTGTGCTCCCATCCCCGTTATTCCCAGTTCCATTCCCGTTATTCCCGTTTTTCCAGGAGGGACTGGTGAAGTCCAACATGGAGAAGCTGTGCTCCCATCCCCGTTATTCCCAGTTCCATCCCCGTTATTCCCGTTATTCCAGGAGGGACTGGTGAAGTCCAACATGGAGAAGCTGTGCTCCCATCCCCGTTATTCCCAGTTCCATCCCCGTTATTCCCGTTATTCCAGGAGGGACTGGTGAAGTCCAACAGGGAGAAGCTGTGCTCCCATCCCCGTTATTCCCAGTCCCATCCCCGTTATTCCCAGTCCCATTCCCGTTATTCCCATTTTTCCAGGAGGGACTGGTGAAGTCCAACATGGAGGAGCTGTGCTCCCATCCCCGTTATTCCCAGTTCCATCCCCGTTATTCCCGTTTTTCCAGGAGGGACTGGTGAAGTCCAACATGGAGAAGCTGTGCTCCCATCCCCGTTATTCCCAGTTCCATCCCCGTTATTCCCATTTTTCCAGGAGGGACTGGTGAAGTCCAACATGGAGGAGCTGTGCTCCCATCCCCGTTATTCCCAGTTCCATCCCCGTTATTCCCGTTATTCCAGGAGGGACTGGTGAAGTCCAACATGGAGAAGCTGTGCTCCCATCCCCGTTATTCCCAGTTCCATCCCCGTTATTCCCGTTATTCCAGGAGGGACTGGTGAAGTCCAACATGGAGAAGCTGTGCTCCCATCCCCGTTATTCCCAGTTCCATCCCCGTTATTCCCGTTATTCCAGGAGGGACTGGTGAAGTCCAACATGGAGAAGCTGTGCTCCCATCCCCGTTATTCCCAGTTCCATCCCCGTTATTCCCGTTTTTCCAGGAGGGACTGGTGAAGTCCAACATGGAGAAGCTGTGCTCCCATCCCCGTTATTCCCAGTTCCATCCCCGTTATTCCCGTTATTCCAGGAGGGACTGGTGAAGTCCAACATGGAGAAGCTGTGCTCCCATCCCCGTTATTCCCAGTTCCATCCCCGTTATTCCCGTTTTTCCAGGAGGGACTGGTGAAGTCCAACATGGAGAAGCTGTGCTCCCATCCCCGTTATTCCCAGTTCCATCCCCGTTATTCCCGTTTTTCCAGGAGGGACTGGTGAAGTCCAACATGGAGAAGCTGACCTTCTACGCGCTGTCGGCGCCGGAGAAGCTCGACCGCATCGGCGCCTACCTCTCCGAGCGCCTGACGCGCGACGTCGGCCGCCACCGCTACGGGTCAGCGCCCGCAATTCCCAAATCCCGCCCGCGATTCCCGACGGCCCCTCCCGCCGGCCACACTGCTCCACGGCTCCAAAATTCCCTGCCAGCATTCCCACATTCCCTTCCCCAAATCCCGCACAAAATCTGGCAACTCCCAGAGTCCCAAATTCCCAGATTCCCTTCCTTAAATCCCTTCCAAATTCCCAGATTCCCTTCCCTAAATCCCTTCCAAAATTCCCAGATTCCCGAATTCCCTTCCTTAAATCCTTTCCCAAATTCCCACATTCCCTTCCTCAAATCCCTTCCCTAATTCCCATATTCCCAAATTCCCTTCCCTAAATCCCTTCCCAAATTCTCAAATTCCCTTCCCTAAATCCCTTCCAAAATTCCCAGGTTCCCAAATTCCCTTCCCTAAATCCTTTCCCAAATTCTCAAATTCCCTTCCCTAAATCCCTTCCCAGGTTCCCAAATTCCCTTCCCTAAATCCCTTCCCAAATTCCCGAATTCCCTTCCCTAAATCCCTTCCCGAATTCCTGAATTCCCATCCCCGAATCCCTTCCCAAATTCCCGAATTCCCATCCCTAAATCCCTTCCCAAATTCCTAGATTCCCTTCCCAGATTCCCAAATTCCCTAAATCCTTTCCCGAATTCCCAAGTTTCCTGATTCCCAAATTCCCAGAATCCCTTCCCTAAATCCTTTCCCAAATTCCCAAATTCCCTTCCCCAAATCCCTTCCAAAATTCCCAGATTTCCAAATTCCCTTCCCTAAATTCCTTTCCCAAATTCTCAAATTCCCATCCCTAAATCCCTTCCCAAATTCCCAGATTTCCTTCCCAGATTCCCAAATTCCCTAAATCCTTTCCCGAATTCGCAAGTTTCCTGATTCCCAAATTCCCAGATTCCCTTCCCTGAATCCCTCCCAAAATCTGCAAATTCCCAGAGTCCCAAATTCCCCTCTATAAATCCGTTCCTGACATTCCCAAAATTCCCAGATTCCCACATTGTCTTCCCAAATTCCCTTCCCCGAATCCATTCCCAAATTCCCAACTTTCCTGATCCCCAAATTCCCAGATTCCCTTCCTTAGATCCCCTCCAAAATTCCCAACTCGCTTTCCCAGATTTCCTTCCCCAAGTCCATCCCAAAATTCCCAGATTCTCAAATTCCCAAATTCCCTTCCCTGAATCCCTTTCCCAATTCTCAAATTCCCTTCCCTAAATCCATTCCCAACATTCCCAAATTCCCTTCCCTAAATCCCTTCCCAAATTCCCAACTTCCAGAATTCCCAGCTTCCCGAATCCCCTTATTTCCAAAGTCCCAGATTCCCTTCCCAGATTTCCATTCCCCAATTCCCACATTCCCTTCCCTAAATCTCTTCCTAAATTCCCAAACTGCTTTCCCAGATTTCCTTCCCTAAATCCATTCCCAACATTCCCAGATTCCCAAGCTCTCTTCCCAAATGCCCAAATTCCCTTCCCTAAATCCCTCCCAAAACTCCCAGATTCCCAAATTCCCTAAATCCCTTCCCAGATTCCCAGATTTTCTTCCCTAAATCCATTCCCAAATTTCCTTCCCCATTTTTCTATCCCCAGTTCCCAAATTCCCGAATTCCTGAGTTTTCTTCCCCGAATCCCTTCCCAAATTCTCAGATTCTCAGACTCTGAAATTCCCAAATCCCCTTCCCCAAAATCCCTTCCCAAATTCCCAAATTCCCTTCCCGAAATTCCCAAATTCCTTTTCCTAAATCCACTCCCAAAGTCCTTTCCCACATTCCCAAATTTCCCTCTCAAATTCCCTTCCCCAAATCCATCCCCAAATTCCAAATTTCCAAATTCCCTTTCCAAGATTCCCAAGCTCCTTTCCCTAAATCCCTTCCCGAATTCCCAAATTTTCTCCCGTAAATCCATTCCCAGAATTCCCAAATTCCCCTTTCCCCCTTTTCTCAGCCCGGATCCCAGAATTCCTGACATTCCCGTGCTAATTCCAAAAATGATCCCAGAATTCCCACGCTAATTCCCAGATTTATTCCCGGAATTATTCCCAGAATTCCCGTGCCAATTCCCATTCTAATTCCTGGAATTCTGTGCCAATTCCCGTGCCAATTCTGGGAATTATTCCCAGAATTCCCGTGCCAATTCCCATTCCAATTCCTGGAATTCTGTGCCGAATCCCAGTGCCAGTTCCCGGAATTATTCCCAGAATTCCTGTGCCAATTCCCATTCTAATTCCTGGAATTCTGTGACAATTCCCGTGCCAAGTCTGGGAATTATTCCCAGAATTCCCGTGCCAATTCCCATTCTAATTCCCAGAATTCCCGTGCCAAATCCGTGCCAATTCCGGGATTTATTCCCAGAATTCCTGTGCCAATTCCCATTCTAATTCCTGGAATTCTGTGCCAATTCCCGTGTCAATTCCGGGAATTATTCCCAGAATTCCCGTGCCAATTCCGGGATTTATTCCCAGAATTCCTGTGCCAATTCCCATTCTAATTCCTGGAATTCTGTGCCAATTCCCGTGCCAATTCCGGGAATTATTCCCAGAATTCCCGTGCCAATTCCGGGATTTATTCCCAGAATTCCCGTGCCAATTCCCATTCTAATTCCTGGAATTCTGTGCCAATTCCCGTGCCAATTCCGGGAATTATTCCCAGAATTCCCGTGCCAATTCCGGGATTTATTACCAGAATTCCTGTGCCAATTCCCATTCTAATTCCTGGAATTCTGTGCCAATTCCCGTGCCAATTCCGGGAATTATTCCCAGAATTCCCGTGCCAATTCCCATTCTAATTCCTGGAATTCTGTGCCGATTCCTGTGCCAATTCCGGGAATTCTGTGCTAATTCCCGGGATAATTCCCACGTTGATTCCTGTGTTAACTCCTGGAATCCCAGCTAATTCCCGCACCCATCCCGAGATACTTCTTTCCCAGGATAACCCATCCCTGCACAGGTTTTATCCCAGGATAACCCATCCCAGGACAGGTTTTATCCCGGGATAACCCACCCCAGGACAGGGTCTTTCCCAGGATAACCCATCCCAGGACAGGGTTTATCCCAGGATAACCCATCCCTGCACAGGTTTTTATCCCAGGATAACCCATCCCAGGACAGGGTTTATCCAGGATAACCCATCCCGAGACAGGTTTTATCCCAGGATAACCCATCCCAGGACAGGGTTTATCCCAGGATAATTTATCCCAGGATAACCAATCCCGTTGCAGGTCGGTGCGGGTGGCCACGGAGGCGCTGGAGCAGCTGCTGCTGGCGCTCCTGCTGGGATAACCCACCCCAGGACAGGGTTTATCCCAGGATAACCCACCCCAGGACAGGGTTTATCCCGGGATAACCCATCCCAGGACAGGGTTTATCCCAGGATAACCCATCCCAGGACAGGGTTTATCCCGGGATAACCCACCCTGGACAGGGTTTATCCCAGGATAACCCACCCCAGGACAGGGTTTATCCCGGGATAACCCATCCCAGGACAGGTTTTATCCCAGGATAACCCATCCCAGGACAGGTTTTATCCCAGGATAACCCATCCCAGGACAGGTTTTATCCCAGGATAACCCATCCCAGGACAGGTTTTATACCAGGATAACCCACCCCAGGACAGGGTTTATCCCGAGATAACCCATCCCAGGACAAGGTTTATCCCAGGATAATTTATCCCGGGATACCCGATCCCGTTCCAGGTCGGTGCGGGTGGCCATGGAGGCGCTGGACCAGCTGCTGCTGGCGCTCCTGCTGGGATAACCCACCCCAGGACAGGGTTTATCACAGGATAACCCATCCCTGCACAGGGTTTATCCCGGGATAATTTATCCCGGGATACCCGATCCCGTTGCAGGTCGGTGCGGGTGGCCATGGAGGCGCTGGAGCAGCTGCTGCTGGCGCTCCTGCTGGGATAACCCACCCCAGGACAGGGTTTATCCCGGGATAACCCATCCCAGGACAGGGTTTATCCCAGGATAACCCACCCCAGGACAGGGTTTATCCCAGGATAACCCATCCCAGGACAGGGTTTATCCCGGGATAACCCATCCCAGAACAGGTTTTATCCCAGGATAACCCATCCCTGGACCGGGTTTATCCCAGGATAACCCATACCGGGACAGGGTTTATCCCAGGATAATTTATCCCGGGATACCCGATCCCGTTGCAGGTCGGTGCGGGTGGCCATGGAGGCGCTGGACCAGCTGCTGCTGGCGTGCCACTGCCAGAGCATCAACCTGTTCGTGGAGAGCTTCCTGACCATGGTGGGCAAACTGCTCGAGTCCGACAAGCCCGACCTGCAGATCCTGGGCACCAACTCCGTGAGAAACGGGGCAAAAAACGGGGAAATTGGGAAAAATGGGGAATTGCTGCTCGAAACCCGACCTGCAGATCCTGGGCACCAACTCCGTGAGAAACGGGGCAAAAAACGGGGAAATTGGGAAAAAATGGGGAATTGCTGCTCTGAACCCGACCTGCAGATCCTGGGCACCAACTCCGTGAGAAACGGGGCAAAAAACGGGGAAATTGGGAAAAAATGGGGAATTGCTGCTCCAAACCCGACCTGCAGATCCTGGGCACCAACTCCGTGAGAAACGGGGCAAAAAACGGGGAATTTGGGAAAAAATGGGGAATTGCTGCTCGAAACCCGACCTGCAGAGCCTGGGCACCAACTCCGTGAGAAACGGGGCAAAAAACGGGGAATTTGGGAAAAAATGGGGAATTGCTGCTCGAAACCCGACCTGCAGGTCCTGGGCACCAACTCCGTGAGAAACGGGGGAAAAATGGGGAAATTGGGAAAAATGGGGAATTGCTGCTCGAAACCCGACCTGCAGATCCTGGGCACCAACTCCGTGAGAAATGGGGCAAAAAACGGGGAAATTGGGAAAAATGGGGAATTGCTGCTCTAAACCCGACCTGCAGATCCTGGGCACCAACTCCGTGAGAAACGGGGCAAAAAACGGGGAAATTGGGAAAAATGGGGAATTGCTGCTCCAAACCCGACCTGCAGGTCCTGGGCACCAACTCCGTGAGAAACGGGGGAAAAATGGGGAAATTGGGAAAAATGGGGAATTGCTGCTCGAAACCCGACCTGCAGATCCTGGGCACCAACTCCGTGAGAAATGGGGCAAAAAACGGGGAAATTGGGAAAAATGGGGAATTGCTGCTCTAAACCCGACCTGCAGATCCTGGGCACCAACTCCGTGAGAAACGGGGCAAAAAACGGGGAAATTGGGAAAAATGGGGAATTGCTGCTCCAAACCCGACCTGCAGAGCCTGGGCACCAACTCCGTGAGAAACGGGGAAAAAAACGGGGAAATTGGGAAAAATGGGGAATTGCTGCTCGAAACCTGACCTGCAGGTCCTGGGCACCAACTCCGTGAGAAACGGGGCAAAAAACGGGGAAATTGGGAAAAATGGGGAAATTGGGAAAAATGGGAAAAATGGGGAAATTGGGAAAAATGGGGAATTGCTGCTCTAACCCCGACCTGCAGAGCCTGGGCACCAACTCCGTGAGAAACGGGGCAAAAAACGGGGAAATTGGGAAAAATGGGGAATTGCTGCTCCAAACCCGCCCTGCAGGTCCTGGGCACCAATTCCGTGAGAAACGGGGCAAAAAACGGGGAAATTGGGAAAAATGGGGAATTGCTGCTCGGAACCCGACCTGCAGGTCCTGGGCACCAACTCCGTGAGAAATGGGGGAAAAATGGGGGGAAAAAAGGGGAAATTGGGAAAAATGGGGAATTGCTGCTCGAAACCCGACCTGCTGGTCCTGGGCACCAACTCCGTGAGAAATCTGGGGGAAAAAACGGGGAAATTGGGAAAAATGGGGAATTGCTGCTCGAAACCCGACCTGCAGAGCCTGGGCACCAACTCCGTGAGAAACGGGGCAAAAAACAGGGAAAATGGGAAAAATGGGGAACTGCTGCTCTAAACCCGACCTGCAGATCCTGGGAACCAACTCCATGAGAAACGGGGGAAAAAATGGGGAAATTGGGAAAAATGGGGAATTGCTGCTCTAAACCTGACCTGCAGAGCCTGGGCACCAACTCCGTGAGAAACGGGGCAAAAAACGGGGAATTTGGGAAAAATGGGGAATTGCTGCTTGAAACCCGACCTGCAGGTCCTGGGCACCAACTCCGTGAGAAACGGGGGAAAAAACAGGGAAATTGGGAAAAATGGGGAATTGCTGCTCGAAACCTGACCTGCAGAGCCTGGGCACCAACTCCGTGAGAAATGGGGCAAAAAACGGGGAAATTGGGAAAAATGGGGAATTGCTGCTCTAAACCCGACCTGCAGGTCCTGGGCACCAACTCCATGAGAAACGGGGCAAAAAACGGGGAAATTGGGAAAAATGGGGAATTGCTGCTCCAAACCCGACCTGCAGGTCCTGGGCACCAACTCCGTGAGACATCCGGGAAAAATGGGGAAAAAACGGGGAAATTGGGAAAAAATGGGGAATTGCTGCTCTAAACCCGACCTGCAGATTCTGGGCACCAACTCCATGAGAAATGGGGGAAAAATTGGGGGAAAAAAGGGGGAAATTGGGAAAAAAGGGGGAAAAAATGGGGAAATTGGGAAAATGGGGAATTGCTGTTCGAAACCCGACCTGCAGGTCCTGGGCACCAACTCCGTGAGAAATCTGGGGAAAAAACGGGGAAATTGGGGAAAAACGGGGGAAAATGGGGGAAAAAATGGCAGGAAATGGGGAAAATGGGGGAATTCCTGCTGTAGAATATGACAGACCTGACCTGCAGATCCTGGGCACCAACTCCGTGAGAAATGGGGAAAATGGGGGAAATTGGGGCAAAAAATGGGGGAAAAATGGGGAATTCCTGCTTTGGAGTGAGACAAGCCCGACCTGCAGATCCTGGGCACCAACTCCGTGAGAAATCTGGGGAAAATGGGGGAAAAATGGGCAAAATGGGGGAAAATTGGGGCAAAATGGGGGAAAAATTGGGGGTAAAAATGGGGGAAAATGGGGAATTCCTGCTCTGGAGTGTGACAAACCTGACCTGCAGATCCTGGGCACCAACTCCATGAGAAATCTGGGAAAAATGGGGAAAAATGGGTGAAATTGGGGAAAAATGGGTGATTTTTTTGGCGATTTTCCTGGGGATTGTGTCGGCCGTTGGGAGGGCGATTCCCGGATTTTCCTGCCGTCATTCCCAGTTTGTGAAGTTTGCCAACATCGAGGAGGACACGCCCTCGTACCACCGCAGCTACGACTTCTTCGTGTCGCGCTTCAGCGAGATGTGCCACTCCGCACACGGCGACCCCGACGTGCGAGACAGGTCCGGGGGAAAGTGGGGAAAAATAATGGGGAAAACAACGGGGAAAATGGGGGAAATTGGGAAAAATGAGAGGGAAAACAATGGGAAAATGATGGGGAAAATGGGGAAAAATAATGGGGAAAACAGCGGGGAAAATGGGGGAAATTGGGAAAAATGAGAGGGAAAACAATGGGGAAAAGGATGGGGAAAATAATGGGGAAAGTGGGGAAAAATAATGGGGAAAACAAGGGGAAAAATGGGGGAAATTGGAAAAAATGAGAGGGAAAACAATGGGGAAAATAATGGGGAAAATAATGGGGAAAACAATGGGGAAAACAATGGGGGAAACTCGGAAAACAACGGGAAAAATGGGGGAAATGGAAAAACATGACCGGGGAAAAATGGGGAAAATGATGGGGAAAATAATTGGGAAAATGGGGAAAACAAGGGGAAAAATGGGAAAAACACACAGGAAAACAAGAGGGGAAAATGAGGAAAGTGACAGGGAGAAACAGCGGGAAAAATGGGGGAAATTGGAAAAAATGAGAGGGAAAAAATCTGGGGAAAATGATGGGGAAAAATAATGGGGGAAAATGGGGAAAACAGCGGGAAAAATGGAGAAAATTGAAAAATATTACTGGGAAAAACACTGGGGAAAATGATGGGGAAAAATAATGGGAAAATCAATGGGAAAAATGGGGGAAATTGAAAAAAATAAGTGGGAAAACAATGGGGAAAACGATGGGGAAAACAATGGGAAAAACTCGGAAAACAATGGGAAAAACAATGGGAAAAATGGGGGAAATGGAAAAAAAATTAGCGGGGAAAAAATGGGGAAAATGATTGGGAAAATGGGGAAAACAAGGGGAAAAATGGGAAAAACACACAGGAAAACAAGAGGGGAAAATGAGGATAGTGACAGGGAGAAACAGCGGGAAAAATGGGGGAAATTGGAAAAAATGAGAGGGAAAAAAACTGGGGAAAATAATGGGGAAAATAATGGGGAAAATGGGGGAAATTGAAAAAAATGAGTGGGAAAACAATGGGGAAAATAATGGGGAAAATAATGGGGAAAACAAGGGTAAAAATGGGAAAAGCACACAGGAAAACAAGGGGGGAAAATGAGGAAAATTGGAAAAAAAGAGAGGGAAAACAATGGGGAAAAAGATGGGGAAAATAATGGGGAAAACAAGGGGAAAAATGGGGGAAATTGAAAAAAATGAGAGGGAAAACAATGGGAAAAAAAATGGGGAAAATAATGGGGAAAACAAGGGGAAAAATGGGGGAAATTGGAAAAAAAGAGAGGGAAAACAATGGGGAAATGATGGGGAAAATAATGGGGAAAATGGGGGAAACAGCGGGAAAAATGGAGAAAATTGAAAAAAATGACTGGGAAAAACACTGGGGAAAATGATGGGGAAATATAATGGGAAAATCAATGGGAAAAATGGGGAAAATTGGAAAAAATGAGTGGGAAAACAATGGCGAAAATGATGGCGAAAACAATGGGAAAAACTTGGAAAACAACCGGAAAAAAACGGGAAAAATGGGGGAAATGGAAAAAAATTAGCGGGGAAAAAATGGGGAAATGATGGGGAAAATAATTGGGAAAACAAGGGTAAAAATGGGAAAAGCACACAGGAAAACAAGAGGGGAAAATGAGGAAAATGACAGGGAGGAACAGCGGGAAAAATGGGGGAAATTGGAAAAAATGAGAGGGAAAAAACTGGGGAAAATAATGGGGAAAAATAATGGGAAAATGGGGAAAACAGTGGGAAAAATGGAGAAAATTGAAAAAAATGACTGGGAAAAACACTGGGGAAAATGATGGGAAAAATAATGGGAAAATCAATGGGAAAAATGGGGAAAATTGAAAAAAATGAGAGGGAAAACCATGGGAAAATAATGGGGAAAATAATGGGGAAAACAACGGGAAAAATGGGGGAAACATGCAGGAAAACAAGGGGGGAAAATGGGAAAAATAATGGGAAAAATTGAGAAAATTGAAAAAAATGGGGAAAATGATGGGGCAAAGAATGGGAAAAATAATGGGGAAAACTTGCAGGAAAAGAAGGGGGGAAATGGGGAAAATGGCAGGGAAAAGAATGGGAAAAATAATGGGGGAAATGGGGAAAGCAACGGGAAAAGAAGAAGGAGAATGGGAAAAATGATGGGGAAAACAACAGGAAAAATGGGAAATAAATGGGAAAAAAATGGGAAAGATGCAGGAAAACAACAGGAAAAATGGGAAAACACGAAAAAAGGACGGGGAAAACAATGGGGAAAGAATTTGGGATTTTAGGATCAGGAAGGGATTTGGGATTGGGGAAAGATTTTGGGATTGGGAAGGGGTTTGGGATTGGGAAAAGATTTGGCTTCAGGAAAAGATTTTGGGATTGGGAAGGGGTTTGGCATCAGGAGGGGATTTGGGATCAGAAAGGGATTCGGTATTGGGAAAAGATTTTTGGGATTGTGAAGGGATTAGGGATTGGGAGAAGAATTTGGGAAGGGGAAAATATTTGGGATTTGGGAAAGAATTCGGGATCAGGAAGGGATTTGGGATCAGGAAGGAATTTGGGATCGGGAAAAGAATTTGGGATCAGGAGAAGAATTTGGGACAAGAAAAGGATTTGGGATTGGGAAAGGATTTGAGATTGGGAAAAGAATTTGGGATTATATGGGATCAGGAAGGGATTTGAAAGCGGAAAAAGAATTTGAGATCAAGAAGGGATTTGGGATTGGGAAAAGATTTTGGGATCGTGACGGGATTTGGGATCAGGAAGGGATTTGGGAATTGGAAAAAGAGTTTGGGATTGGGAAAGAGTTTGGGACAGGGAAAAGATTTGGGATTGGGAAAAGATTGGAATTAGGAAGAGTTTGGAACTGGGAAAGGATTTGGGATCGGGGAGGGATTTGGGAGCAGGACGGGATTTGGGATTAGGAAGGGATTTGGGATTGGGAGAAGAATTTGGGATCAGGAAAGGATTTGGGATCGGGGAGGGATTTGGGAGCAGGAAGGGATTTGGGATCGGAAGAAGAATTTGGGATTGGGAGAAGATTTTGAGATCAGGAAGGGATTTGAAAGCAGAAAAAGGATTTGGGATCAGGAAAAGATTGTGGGATTGGGAAAAGATTTCGGGATGGGGAGAAAATTTGGAATCAGGAAAAGAATTTGGGATCAAGAAGGGATTTGGGATCAGGAAGGAATTTGGGAATTAGAAAAAGAATTTGGGATTGGGAAAAGAATTTGGAATCGAGAAGGGATTTGGGATCAGCAAGGAATTTGGGAATTGGAAAAAGAGTTTGGGATTGGGAAGGTATTTGGGATTGGGAAAAGTTTGGAATTAGGAAAAGAGTTAGGAATTGGGAAAGGATTTGGGATCGGGAAGGGATTTGGGATCGGGAAAGGATTCTGGGATTGGGAGAAGAATTTGGGATCGGGAAGGGATTTGGGATCAGGAAGGAAATTGGGAGCAGGAGAAGAATTTCATATTGGGAAGGGATTTGGGATTGGGAAAGGATTTGGGATTGGCAAAAGATTTTGGGATCAGGAAGGATTTCGGGATTAGGAAAAGAATTTGGGATTTTAGGATCAGGAAGGGATTTGGGATTGGGGAAAGAATCTGGGATCAGGAAGGAATTCGGGATCAGGAAGGGATTTGGGATTGGGAAAGAATTTGGGATTGGGAAAGAATTCGGGATCAGGAAGGGATTTGGGATCGGGAAGGGATTTTAGGATCGGGAAAGAATTTGGGATCAGGAAGGGATTTGGGATCAGGAAGGAATGTCGGATCAGGAAGGAATGTCGGATCAGGAAGGGATTTGGGATCAGGAAGGGATTTGGGATTGGGAAAGAATTTGGGATCGGGAAAGAATTCGGGATCAGGAAAGAATTTGGGATCAGGAAGGGATTTGGGATCAGGAAGGGATTTTAGGATTGGGAAAGAATTTGGGATTAGGGAGGGATTTGGGATCGGGAAGGGATTTGGGATTGGGAAAGAATTTGGGATTGGGAAAGAATTCAGGATCAGGAAGGGATTTGGGATCGGGAAGGGATTTTAGGATTGGGAAAGAATTTGGGATTAGGAAGGGATTTGGGATCGGGAAGGGATTTGGGATCAGGAAGGGATTTGGGATCGGGAAAGAATTTGGGATCGGGAAGGGATTTTAGGATCGGGAAAGAATTTGGGATCAGGAAGGGATTTGGGATCGGGAAGGGATTTGGGATTAGGAAGGGATTTGGGATCGGGACGGGATTTGGGATGGGGAGCATCCCGAGGCCGGCCACGGAATTCCCGGGGTTTTGCGGGCAGGATCCGGATGTCGGGGATCCGGGGGCTGCAGGGCGTGGTGCGGAAGACGGTGAGCGACGAGCTGCAGGCCAACATCTGGGAGCCGCAGCACATGGACAAGATCGTGCCCTCACTGCTCTTCAACCTGCAGCAGGCCGAGAGCGCCGAGAGGTGCGGGAACCCCGCCGGAATTCCGCGGGAATTTATTGGGAATTCCGGGAGGGGGTTTGGGTTTGGGGTGGGGAAAGTGGGAATGGGGAGGGGGAATGGGAGTGGGGTGGGAAAGTGGGGATGGGGTGGGAAAAGTGGGGATGGGGTGGGAAATCATCCCCATCATTCCCACTCCCGTTATTCCCGTTCCAATTCCTTTTCCCATTCCCATTATGTATTCTTGTTACCGCTCCCATTCCCATTCCCATTATCGTTTCCTTGCTCATTCCCATCCCCATTCCCATCCCGATCCTATTCCCATTCCCATCCCTGTTCCCATTATCATTCTCATTCCCATTCCCATTCCCGTTATTCCCATTCTCACTCCCGTTCCCATTCCCATTCTCACTCCCGTTCCCATTCCCATTCCCATTCCCGTTCCCATTCCCATTCCCATTCCTGTTATTCCCATTCTCACTCCTGTTCCCATTCCCATTCCCATTCCCGTTCCCATTCCCATTCCCATTCCCATTCCCATTCTCACTCCTGTTCCCATTCCCATTCCCATTCCCATTCCCATTCCCATTCCCATTCCCATTCCCATTCCTGTTATTCCCATTCTCACTCCTGTTCCCATTCCCGTTCCCATTCCCGTTATTCCTGCTCTCACTCCCATTATTGCTGTTATTCCCGTAGCTCCCATTCCCGTTCTCATTCCCGTTATCCCCGTTCTCATTCCTGCTCTCATTCCCATCCCCATCCCCATTCCCATTCCCATTCCCTCTCTCACTGCCGTTATTCCCGTCCCCATTCCCGTCCCCATTCCCGTTCCTATTCCCTCACTCACTGCTGTTATTCCCATTCCCATTCCCGTTCCCGTTATTCCCATTCCCGCTATTCCAGCTCTCACTGCCGTTATTCCCATTCCCATTCCCTCTCTCACTGCCGTTATTCCCATTCCCATTCCCATTCCCATTCCAGCTCTCACTGCCGTTATTCCCGTTCCCATTCCCATTCCCGTTATTCCCGTTATTCCCGTTATTCCCGTTATTCCCGTTATCCCGGCTCTCCCTGCCGTTACTCCCGTTATTCCCGTTATCCCGGCTCTCACTGCCGTTATTCCCGTTATTCCCGTTATTCCCGTTATTCCCGTTATTCCCGTTATTCCCGTTATCCCGGCTCTCACTGCCGTTATTCCCGTTATTCCCGTTATTCCCGTTATTCCCGTTATCCCAGCTCTCACTGCTGTTATTCCCGTTATTCCCGTTATCCCGGCTCTCACTGCCGTTATTCCCGTTATTCCCTTTATCCCGGCTCTCTCTGCCGTTATTCCCGTTATTCCCGTTATCCCAGCTCTCACTGCCGTTATTCCCGTTATTCCCGTTATTCCCATTCCCGTTATTCCCGTTATCCCGGCTCTCACTGCCTTTATTCCCGTTATTCCCGTTATTCCCGTTATTCCCGTTATCCCGGCTCTCACTGCCGTTATTCCCGTTATTCCCGTTATTCCCGTTACCCCAGCTCTCACTGCCGTTATTCCCGTTATTCCCGTTATCCCGGCTCTCACTGCCGTTATTCCTGTTATTCCCGTTATTGCCGTTATCCCGGCTCTCACTGTCGTTATTCCCGTTATTCCCGTTCCCATTCCAGCTCTCACTGCCGTTATTTCCGTTGTTCCCGTTATCCCGGCTCTCACTGCCGTTATTCCCGTTATTCCCGTTGTTCCCGTTATCCCGGCTCTCACTGCCGTTATTCCCGTTATTCCCATTATTCCCATTATTCCCATTATCCCAGCTCTCACTGCCGTTATTCCCGTTATTGCCGTTATTGCCGTTATTGCCGTTATTCCCGTTATCCCGGCTCTCACTGCCGTTATTCCCGTTATTCCCACTGTTTCCGTTATTCCCGTTGTTCCCGTTGTTCCCGTTATTCCCGTTATCCCGGCTCTCACTGCCGTTATTCCCGTTATTCCCGTTGTTCCCGTTATCCCGGCTCTCACTGCCGTTATTCCCGTTATTCCCGTTATTCCCGTTATTCCCGTTATCCCGGCTCTCACTGCCGTTATTCCCGTTATTCCCCTTATTCCCGTTATCCCGGCTCTCACTGCCATTATTCCCGTTATTCCCGTTATCCCGGCTCTCTCTGCCGTTATTCCCGTTATTCCCGTTATTCCCGTGATTCCCGTTATTCCCGTGATTCCCGTTATCCCGGCTCTCACTGCCGTTATTCCCGTTATTCCCGTTATTCCCGTTATCCCGGCTCTCACTGCCATTATTCCCGTTATTCCCGTTATTCCCGTTATTCCCGTTATCCCAGCTCTCACTGCCGTTATTCCCGTTATTCCCGTTGTTCCCGTTATCCCGGCTCTCACTGCCGTTATTCCCGTTATTCCCGTTGTTCCCGTTATCCCGGCTCTCACTGCCGTTATTCCCGTTATTCCCGTTATTCCTGTTGTTCCCGTTATTCCCATTTCTGTTATTCCCGTTGTTCCCGTTATCCCGGCTCTCACTGCCGTTATTCCCGTTATTTCTGTTATTCCCGTTGTTCCCGTTATTCCCATTTCCGTTATTCCCGTTGTTCCCTTTCTCCCGGCTCTCACTGCCGTTATTCCCGTTATTCCCGTTGTTCCCGTTATCCCAGCTCTCACTGCCGTTATTCCCGTTATTCCCGTTATTCCCGTTATTCCCGTTATTCCCGTTATTCCCGTTACCCCGGCTCTCACTGCCGTTATTCCCGTTATTCCCGTTATTCCCGTTATCCCGGCTCTCACTGCCGTTATTCCCGTTATTCCCGTTATTCCCGTTATTCCCGTTATCCCGGCTCTCACTGCCGTTATTCCCGTTATTCCCGTTATTCCCGTTATTCCCGTTATCCCGGCTCTCACTGCCGTTATTCCCGTTATTCCCGTTATTCCCATTATCCCAGCTCTCCCTGCCGTTATTCCCGTTATTCCCGTAATTCCCGTTATCCCAGCTCTCACTGCCGTTATTCCCGTTATTCCCGTTATTCCCGTTATTCCCGTTGTTCCCGTTATCCCGGCTCTCACTGCCGTTATTCCCGTTATTCCCGTTATCCCGGCTCTCACTGCCGTTATTCCCGTTATTCCCGTTATTCCCGGCTCTCACTGCCGTTATTCCCGTTATTCCCATTATTCCCGTTATTCCCGGCTCTCACTGCCGCTATTCCCGTTATTCCCATTATTCCCGTTATTCCCGGCTCTCACTGCCGTTATTCCCGTTATTCCTGTTATTCCCGTTATTCCTGTTCCCATTCCGGCTCTCACTGCCGTTATTCCCGTTATTCCCGTTCCCATCCCGGCTCTCACTGCCGTTATTCCCGTTATTCCCGTTGTTCCCGTTATCCTGGCTCTCACTGCCGTTATTCCCGTTATTCCCGTTATTCCCGTTATCCCGGCTCTCACTGCCGTTATTCCCGTTATTCCCGTTATTCCCGGCTCTCACTGCCGTTATTCCCGTTATTCCCATTATTCCCGTTATTCCCGGCTCTCACTGCCGCTATTCCCGTTATTCCCATTATTCCCGTTATTCCCGGCTCTCACTGCCGTTATTCCCGTTATTCCTGTTATTCCCGTTATTCCTGTTCCCATTCCGGCTCTCACTGCCGTTATTCCCGTTATTCCCGTTCCCATCCCGGCTCTCACTGCCGTTATTCCCGTTATTCCCGTTGTTCCCGTTATCCTGGCTCTCACTGCCGTTATTCCCGTTATTCCCGTTATTCCCGTTATCCCGGCTCTCACTGCCGTTATTCCCGTTATTCCCGTTATCCCGGCTCTCACTGCCGTTATTCCCGTTATTCCCGTTGTTCCCGTTCTCCCGGCGCAGCCGCTCCCCGTCCCCGCTGCAGGCGCCGGCGCAGGAGGCGCAGGAGAGCCCCTGGGAGCTGGCCGAGCGCTGCCTGCGGGAGCTGCTGGGGAGAGCCCAGTTCGGAAACATCAAAAACGCCCTCCGGCCCGTCCTCGTGTCAGTGACCGCCGGGAGGAGTGGGGATTTGGGGGGAAAAATGGGGATTTTGGGCAAAAGTGGGGATTTTTGGGGCAAAAATGGGGATTTGGGGCAAAAGTGGGGATTTTTGGGGAGGGCAGTGGGAGCTGGCCGAGCGCTGCCTGCGGGAGCTGCTGGGGCAGGCACGGTTTGGGAACAGCAAAAACGCCCTCCGGCCCGTCCTCGTGTCAGTGACCACCGGGAGAAATGGGGATTTGGGGGGAAAAACGGGGATTTTGGGGAAAAACGGGGATTTGGGGCAAAAATGGGGATTTTTGGGGAGGGCAGGGGGAGCTGGCCGAGCGCTGCCTGCGGGAGCTGCTGGGGCGGGCACGGTTTGGGAACAGCAAAAACGCCCTCCGGCCCGTCCTCGTGTCAGTGACCACCCGGATTTGGGGGGAAAAACGGGGATTTTGGGGAAAAAAATTGGGAATTTTTTGGAAAAAAATTGGGGATTTATGGGGGAAAAAATGGGGATTTATGGGGGAAAATATGAGATTTTTTTGGGGGAGAAATGGATAATTCTGGGGAAAAAAAATGGGGATTTATGGGGGAAAACCTGGGGATTTATGGGGAAAATATGGGAGAAAAATTTGGGGATTTATGGGGGAAATATGGGGATTTATGGGGGAAAAAAAGAGATTTTTTGGTGGGAAAAAATATGGGAATTTATGGGGAAAAATATGGGGATTTATGGGGGAAAAATGAGGATTTATGGGAGAAAAATATGGGGATTTATGGGGGAAGATATGGGGATTTATGGGGGAAAATATTGGGGATTTATGGGGGAAAAAATGGGATTTTTTTCTGGGAGAAATGGGGATTTGTGAGGAAAAATATGGGAATTTATGAGGGAAAATATGGGGTTTTATGGGGAAAAAAATGGGGATTTATGGGGGGAAAAATTGGGGATTTATGGGGGAAAATATGGGGATTTATGGGAAAAATTATGGGGATTTATGGGGGAAAAATGAGAATTTTTTCCAGGAGAAATGGGGATTTATGAGGAAAAATATGGGTATTTATGGGGGGAAACATGGGGGTTTATGGGGGAAAAGAGATTTTTTTTTTTGGAGTAGAAATGGAGTTTTATGGGGAAAATATGGGAATTTATGGAGGGAAAATATGGGAATTTATGGAGGGAAAATATGGGGATTTATGGGGGAAAATATGGGGATTTATGGGGGAAAAAATGGGGATTTGTGGGGGAAAAATGAGATTTTTTTGGGGTAGAAATGGGGTTTTATGGGGAAAAAAATGGGGATATATGGGAAAAGTTATGGGGATTTATGGGGGAAATATTGGGGGTTTAGGGGGAAAAAAAAGAAAATTTTTTATTTGGAAATTGGGCATTTTTGGGGAAATATGGGGATTTATGGAGGGAAATATGGGGATTTATGGGGGAAAAAATGGGAATTCTTTTGGAAAAAATTGAGGATTTATGGGGAAAAAAAGGGGGATTTATGGGGGAAAATATTGGGGATTTATGGGGGAAATAGGAGAATTTTTTCGGGGAGAAATGGGGATTTATGGAGAAAAATATCAGAATTTATGGGGGAAAATATGGGGGTTTATGGGGGGAAAAAAAGGAGATTTTTTTTGGGTAGAGATGGGGTTTTATGGGGAAAAAAATGGGGATTTGTGGAAAAAATATGGGGATTTTTTTTAGGGAAAATGTGGATTTATGGGAAAAACTTTGGGGATGTATGGGCGAAAAATTGGGGATTTATGGGCGAAATATGGGGATTTATTGGGGAAAATATGAGGATTTTTTGGGGGGAGAAATGAAGAATTCTGGGGGAAAAAATGGGGATTTATGGGGGAAAATATGGGGCTTTTGGGGGAAAATATGAGGATTTATGGAGGGAAATATTGGGGATTTATGGGGGAAAAATGAGAATTTTTTCGGGGAGAAATGGGGATTTTAAGGGAAAAATATGGGAATTTATGCGGGAAAATATGGGGGTTTATGGGGAAAATATGGGGATTTATAGGAAAAACATGGGGATTTATTGGAAAAACATGGGGATTTATAGGAAAAACATGGGGGTTTATGGGGGAAAATATGAGATTTTATTGGGGGGAGAAATGGATAATTCTGGGGAAAAAAATGGGGATTTATGGGGGAAAAATGGGTTGTTATGGGAAAAGTTATGGGAATTTATGGGGGAAAATATGGGGATTTATGGGGGGAAAGTTGGGGATTTATGGGGGAAAATATGAGATTTTTTGTGGGGAGAAATGAAGAATTCTGGGGAAAAATATGGGGGTTTATGGGGGAAAAAAAAGAGATTTTTTTGGGGGTAGAGATGGGGTTTTATGGGGAAAAAAATGGGGATTTATAGGAAAAATATGGGGATTTATGGGGGGAAAATGAGATTTTTTTGGGGTAGAAATGGGGTTTTATGGGGAATAAAATGGGGATATATGGGAAAAGTTATGGGGATTTATGGGGGAAAAATTGTGGGTTTAGGGGGAAAAAAAAGAAAATTTAGTATTTGGAAATTGGGCATTTTTGGGGAAAATGGGGATTTATGGGGGAAAAAATTGGGGATTTTTGGGGGAAAAATGGGAATTTTTTTGGAAAAATTGAGGATTTATGGGGGAAAATATGGGGATTTATGGGGGAAAATATGGGGATTTATGGGGGAAAATATTGGGGATTTATGGGGGAAAAAATGGGATTTTTTTCTGGGAGAAATGGGGATTTGTGAGGAAAAATATGGGAATTTATGAGGGAAAATATGGGGTTTTATGGGGAAAAAAATGAGATTTTTTTTTGGAGTAGAGATGGAGTTTTATGGGGAAAATATGGGGATTTATTGGGGAAAATATGAGATTTTTTGGGGGGAGAAATGAAGAATTCTGGGGGAAAATATGGGGGTTTATGGGGGAAAATATTGGGGATTTATGGGGGAAAAAAAAGAGATTTTTTTGGGGTAGAGATGGGGTTTTATGGGGAAAAAATGGGGATTTATGGGAAAAATATGGGGATTTATGGGGGAAAAAATGGGGATTTTTGGGGGAAAATTGGGGATTTATGGGGGAAAAAATGAGATTTTTGGGGGTAGAAATGGGGAATTTATTGGGGAAAAATGGGGAATTTATGGAGGAAAAAATTGGCGATTTATGGGGGAAAAATGGGGAAATTATGGGAAAAAAATTGGGGATTTATGGGGGAAAAATGATATTTTTGGGGGAAAAATGAGAATTTTTTGAGGAGAAAAATTGGGGATTTATGGGGAAAAATGGGGATTTATGGGAGAAAAAATTGGGGATTTATTGGGGAAAAAATGAGATTTTTTTTCGGGGAAAAATGGGGATTTATGGGAAAAAATTTGAGGATTTATGGGGGGAAAAAATGGG